>NC_047131.1:17428410-17590719 GCF_009829125.3 Periophthalmus magnuspinnatus | reverse complement strand
ATGGTTTTGATATTGAGAACATTAAAAAAATTCCATGTTTATGTTATTAGCAAAAAATATTACTGAAATATCAAATCTACAACGGTTCAGTTCAACAGTATGACATTAAACTTATCAATCTTGCGATTGTTTTTATTGCACCAAAATAAAAAAAATAAACATATCTTTAGACAAGGCATTCTTTTACATAACTGGGTATTTTTATTTAGTTATTTTGTCCATAAATGATGATTCATAGTGGCTCCAAATTAGCCACTTCTTAATACAGTCTATGATGATACAGTCTACCTGTAACTGTGAGTTTAATGCCACACTAGTACATTCTAAGCAAAGCAATATCCACTCCCTGTAAGCAGAGAAGTTATGCAGTGCTTCTTTTTTCTGTTGCAAATGTTTATACCGTCTACGATAAGCATTATAATACAAAAATCATACATAGAGATTTCGCTCAAAGGAACTTTCAATTTCATGCATTATTCATTCACCTCATAGTTGGTAGTAAGCAACTGATGGACGCTACCAACAATCACTAACTCACACAAACACTTACTTAAACAAAACTAAAACAGCCAAGTCAAAATAATAAAAAGAAAAAGCTTGACAAAATCATAATGAAGTGAGCACAGTTATGCCACTCGTATAAACTTGTATGATGTGATTATGAAGTGTCACTGTTTTAAACCTGACTCGCGCTTACTCCGGCACGTGCGGGTCCTCACTGATCCCCAGAGCCCTGTGAACCAACTCCAGGACCTCTGACCTCTGACCCCTGACATGCATGAAAGTGGGGGTGTGTTATTATACAGTGGTAATGAGTCTGACTGACATGACCTGGTTACCTCAATCCTGTTTCCAACACGAGGAGATTATCCTTTGTCTGCCCCTGCACTAATGATGGAGCGTTAGAGCAACAGCAGTGATGCCACGGTATAGATCTTAAAGCAGGAGTCAACACACGTCAATAGAATCGTTAACTTAAGGCAACTCTAAATGTGCAGTAAAGTGAAGATTCTTGAGCTCATGTTAGTAATAATAATAATCAAAATTGTCATAATCATAGCCATGCATTCAATCTATATAGCGTTTTTTTGGACACTCAGAAGGTGAAGCTGCCAATCTTCACCATCGGCCCCTCCAACCACCACCAACACACGCACACACCACATTAATACTAGGCACTGTGGGGGAATTGTCTTGCTTAAGAACACAACATCAGTTTCCACCAGAGCCACTGCTGCCCCATCGTGGCACGTGGTATTCCCAGGCGTCTTCCATTCATGTACAATCCAGGCCCCACCTTGCTTAGCTTTAGAGATCTGATGAGATTGGTCATAAACAAGCAGGTATGGTCTGCAGGAGCTCGAACACAAAGTCAGAAGTAAAGGTTAAAGCAGTGAATGCACTCTCAATCTGATGTCCTATAAAAGTCTCTGAGCGCTCTCTCCCCGAGGGTCTGCTCTGGTCTAATTGTGTGAATGGATGTGTGTCTTTTCCCACGAAACTTCATCCGAGGGAGGAACCGAGAGCTCAGAAAAAGGATGTACTCAGCAGGTTTGTCCTTTGTCAGCGCAGAGAAAAAGAGGAGACTAACTGCGCCACATTAAACACATGTGACACTACTGCTGATGAATAACAAGGGATTACTCCACTGGATAGAGTTCAAAGGATTCATTTGAACTCAAGACATACACAGTCTGGTGTTAATGACTTTTGCTTGAGATAAGAGAACTGCCCATTTCTTTCCCTGCGAAGTCTGTGAAAAGTATTGTGCATTTTGATATTAAAAAAACAAATAATTAACTTTGTAAATAGCAAAACAATAAATGTGGTGAAAGAGGCTTATTACTTAGAGCACTCGACTTAAAGGGCAGTTGTACAAACCAATACAAACATTTTTGTATTGAGGCAGTTGTTATGACCCAGCTCGTGTGGGGACAAGGAAGTAACAAAAGAAAACCAAGATGGAAAGTGATAAGGTAAGACGTAATTTAATTAACAGGGAAGGTAAGGGTATACTAAACAAGAAGGGACTAAAAATCCTGAAACAAAGGGTACCTTGCAACGGTTTAAACAAAAACAAAGGTAAGTTAACTACCACACAAATTTCACAGTAAGTAACAAAATCTTGATGAACAAACAGTCAGTACTGACAACAAAGTATCTCAAAACACAAAGCCACTACCCCTGAAGTGACCTGACCAAATGAGACACGCACAAATTGGCATACAGACCACACCAGGCCAGCAGCCCCGAGCAGGTGTCCCCAATATTCTTAAGTAGGGTGGGAGGCGGCTGAAGGTGGGCCAGGCTGGAAAACTGTCACGGCCAAGGGAAGCAAACAGCCATGATTATAGGGAAAGAAGAAGATTCGGGGACACACTGACAAAACATAATGGACAAATACAAACAACAAAAAGAACTTAAGGCCTAGGAACCCAACTTACCCGTAAAGAAAAAAGACAACTCCAAGTATGTATTTAATGATTTAATGAGTGGACAACAATATGACATGGTTAAAAACTCAGAAGAGTCAATTTGGTAAAATATGTGTTTATTAAAGGTGCACTGTAAATTATCTGGTGGAGGGTTAATCACCTGCTTGTCTCCATGGAGATGTTATTACTTT
Organism: Periophthalmus magnuspinnatus; assembly: GCF_009829125.3. NCBI lineage: Eukaryota > Metazoa > Chordata > Actinopteri > Gobiiformes > Gobiidae > Periophthalmus > Periophthalmus magnuspinnatus. The sequence goes on along the minus strand of NC_047131.1, from coordinate 17,588,093 downwards.
GTCATTGCTCCATAGTATCACAGTCAGCATAGTCAGTGAACGGCACTCAGGCTCAGGTCAAGAAGGTTTAAATGTTTCCTCCAGGCACTCTGGTTTCCTCCATCCACCCAAAACATACACAATCAGTCCTCCAGCCGAGAGGCGCTCAAGATCTGGAGATGAGTCCCCGGGTGCTGTTCAAAGCTCCTGACAGGTTGCCCCAGCAGCACTGGTTGAAGGATAGTGGAAATGCAGAAAATGACTTTCCTTCCATGACCTTTCTTGAGGGATTAACAAGGATATCTTACTTTAAACTTGTCTGTCTGCATGGAGACAAGAACATAATGCCACCGGGATAAGTTACAAGTCAAATCTGCAGACAGGTGAGTCCACTCATAGTGAGAATGCATGTTTTTTGTGATATTTCTTTAGCAATGAAAATAACTGTAATAAATACACAGAAAAGTTTAATATCATACTGTGGAAAATTTCAGAGATTCCACCAAAAAAGTTACACAGTACACCTTTACATTTTTAAACATGGACAGGGCTATTAAACTATGCAAGACTATATAATCTGTATGTGTTTATTTCCTGCAAAAGTCGTGTTGATTTAGGTGATGGGAACCGGCCTCTCCTCAGCCCCCTCAGACTTTGAAGTTCGCTCTGTATTGTCGAGACAGTCCTGAATCGGTTGGCAGCCATTAACCATTTGGGAAGATTAACTGTTATTACCGACCATCTTTGTGTGTTTGGGGCAGCTCTGTGCATACCAGCGGATCAAACAAAACGCTCCTTTGCTGCCTCTTCAGTGGAGGAGGCTTCACACAACTGCAGGTCCGGCTCTGCTTTTATCTGTACAAGAGCCCTCAACTCAGCAACCAGCTCCCTTTAGCCACACACAGGCGCACAATGGAAAACTGCAGTATTTTGGGACAAACAGGGTCACAGATCACCTTAATAAAGAGCCAGGAATGTTTGACACTCCAATCCATCCAATGCACAACAATCTGGGCAGCGGCTGCTAATGAGACGTACACTTTTGGGCTGTGCATAGGAAACACATGTTAGCGGGTTGTTTAGCATGCGGCTAACACATGTAACCTCTGACCTCTCACACTTCACACTAAATGCTGTCAGAAATGTGATTGGACCCGAGTGAGGAAATCGCAGAACAAAGTCGTTCAGTCACTTTGACAAAGCGTTCTAAATCTATGCAGTTTTAAGAGAGCTGTCAGCACCAGAGGCCATGTGGAAAATCTGTAAGGAATGTGAAATGTGTCTAGCACGAGTTTAGAAAGACTTCAGAGAAAACACAATAGCTCATCAACATTTAAAGTATTTCCACTTATCCTGTTTTAAACATAGACTGTATATATAAATGGACATCGTTAGCCTGCTAGCTGCCATGTTTCAAATAGGAAGTGAGCATGGGCTTCTGGCTCCATCGACTCTGGCTCCAATTCACGTTACATTGAAAAATTGTCGCCTCTCTCTCTGTAACTGTTGCTGTCAGGCTCGTCATTTTGGTCTTAAATTGTTCTTTACATGATCCTGGTATTTTTATTTCACTATTGTGTCTGTAAATCAAGATATGAACGTTAATAACAGACAAATCAGGTGCTTCTTTATACAGTCTTTGGGTTAAAACTTTAAGCAAAGTACGCAAGCATGGAGCGTTTGTCCGAAGTCGCTGTCACTATACACACCGCCAACCTGACCAAAAGTAGCAAAACTCCGAGCAGAAAAGTCAGATCTGGTTTAGGGACCTTCTTGCTCTGAGTCAGTGGTGGGTAGTATGCAAAAAGTAAAAAAAAAAACAAGTAAAGGCTAATTCATAAGAAGAACATCTACCTTTGTTTAGCCTCTAAGCATCAGGCTGCCAGATAACTGAGATTGGTTAGATTTTATAAGTGGGCGTGGTTTTCTATAAAATTACGACACAAACAGTAACAAATTGCAAAAGTGCTGCACTGAACTGTAAGAGTACCATTACTTCAAAATAATATACTTCAGCAAAAGTACAAAGTACTAAAAAGTAAATGTAACTACTACTTCAGACTGGTCCAAATAGCTTACTAAGTGTACAATGTAAAATATAAGACATGACGGTTAAACAGACAGTATTTTACCTCTATGGGGTGTTAACTGTTAACATATAACATATTAGCATCACCGTGTTACCTTTAAATGTTTTGAAAATAATATATTCACTGAAAACAATCTATTAACAAGTTTTATAAGTTTCACTTTTGTTTTTGATGCTCTGAGCCATGAGTCACTCCCCCTTCAGAGCGCCATTGCAACACAATCAGCATGCATCCAGCTAATGAAACTACTGCACATCACACCAGGTTTGTGAAGTTGTTGTGTGTAGTTTTGTATCATGCTTTTGTATATTTATGGAGAATTGTCATGTGGGAGCCTGGCTGACATAGGTTTGCAGGTTGAGCATTGGGCAGACTCGAATAGGTCTAAATTACTAAATAGATCACAAAAAACCTCTTAGAACATGTTTTTGAAGAAGGATTAACGTTATTAGATGGTAGAAAGCTAAAAAAAAAATAAATCAATTTTTGTCAATACCCCCAGTTAAAAAAAAAAGTCAGTCCACTATTTTACTCTTTTACGAGTACTGACTGCTGGATGTCTCTGTTGGATTCTGCAACCAGTTTTTCCAACTCATTCCATTTGAAGTTTATCTTTTAACCAGCAGGAGGCGGCACTGCAGTTTGCTCCCCTTCATGCTTGTAAACAAGGCTGGATTCGGTACAGTTTTTCAAAGTGCTGTTGGCCTTCCTTGAATCAACCTTCCCACTGGTTTAACACGGGCAGTTTGGTGCTGATTGGGCGCATAAGAGAGCCACCTGGCTGCGACATGGACATCAGTGCATTCAGAAAGCTGCTTTATGTGCCCTCCTTGTTTGAAGCTGGGGGGAGAAGTAACTGCAAGCTGTAACTCCGAGTTTCCTAGCAACATGGTCTTAGAGATGTTACTAACGGGGCTCAATGTTTTTAATGAGTGAAACAATCTTCCGACTTCCCGCTATGACGCCTTAAATATTACAGATCGTTGTAATGTTGTTCCCTAATCAAACAGCATACCTGGAGTTGTGTTCCGTTTCATGTATTTTCAGTCATAGCGCTGAGTTTCTGAAGTCTGGCAATGCACAATTCCACAAACCTTTTCTTAATTTTTATTTATACAAGGGAACCCAATGAGAGCACTTAAGAGTCTGTTTTTCATAGGTGCCTTGTTCAAAATATAATATAAACAAAAAAACAAATAAAACTAATAAGGATATAAGTCCATATAAAACATTAAAAACAGGTGTAGGTGTGACTATAAAAGTTTGTTGCCAGGTTGTTAAATTTCATTTGTGGCATCAAAGCATCCAGTTCAAATCCATCACCTGTAATGAAACAAGGGGCCGAGTGAAGCCTATGACTCTCCTATAGTCTTTTTCCTGCTCCACATTGTGTTGGTTTTACATAATTACCCTAAATATATCCATCAGAAATGAGGATAAGGAAACAAATTTGACATTGAACAAAGCAACATATCTTTTTCTTGTAAGATTAAGTTAGTTTGTTAATCCATGAGAACAGTAGGGCTTTCAGCTACTCATAATTTGAAGTAGGAAACTATGAGTGGGGCCATCCATTTGTGAAATTGTTACTACTGATGTGTTTTTGATACTGATTGTCAGCTCATCGCTTTTAAAGGACCTATATTGTGCTATTTTCTGATCTATGTTATAATGTTTCCTCATCAAAACCATACTCGGTTTTGTGTTTGGTTTCATTCACACATTTAACAAACAAACTCAGCAGAAAACACTCTGTTCCACCTCATGATGTCATGAGGTAATACAGGAAATACTCCACTGTGTTTTTAAACTCCACCTTCACTAGAATCATTTGGATACTTTTAGACCTTAAAGTGCCAATCTCTACTGAACTAAAGGTAAAAGAAGCTGTTAACTTAAAAATTACCTCTTCATGACATCACAAGATGGAACAGAGCATTTTGAGGTTTGGAGATGTAAACAGACTAAAGATAAAGTGTTACTACGCATGTATGAATGAAACAAAACACAACTCCAGGTATGTTTTTGATGAGATGACAACAGTGTAACATGGTTTAAAGCCCAAAAGTGAATTTTGGATAATATAAGAGCTTTAATGAACAAGACAGACATACATGTAAAATGGGGGTGAAAAGTGGGGAGAAACATTTCGTAGTTTGTTGGAGCTAGAGGTAGTGTAGTTACATTTACTTGCTTACTTGAGTAACTTTTTACCTCTTTTTAACTCCCTCTTGGAGTTGTTTTCTGACACCAATACTTTTAGTCAGACTTCAGTAATATATTGTGCAGTTTAACAGCACTCTGTAACAAAAGCCTTATCTTGACAATATTCATTGATTTAAATATGTTTTTAAAAAAACACAACTTGTTTCTTGCACCGCTCCTTCAGATATGATTTAGTTTTTCTCCTTTTTGTGGTCTATCCATTGAAAATTTTGTGCATTATTTACTTTATACTTATACTTGAGTAATATTATATTTTGACGTAACTGTCTGAGAGTTTGAGAACCACCACTCAAGTGAATTTCCAGTTTGTTGTATTCTCGACTATAATCTCCACAGACCTGTAGAGTCCAACCCCAAATGCCTGGAGGAATCGAAGACAAAAGTGTGAATGCATAATTAATACACTGAGGCTGCATTTTTAATTGTTACTGGCCTTCAAAGTTGCCTACTCGTATTGTCTGCGGGTTCTGGGGCTGGCTGCTTCCGATGGTAAAGCTTAATTCATGATTTTTTTTTAGGCCTTGCGCTGCAGAAGAACCAGTGGACTCGCCTCTTTTCTCAGGGTGTCTGTTCCGCACAATGGACTTCCTTGGGCTGCAACACAAAAGAGGCTGGATCCATGAAAAACACCAAATTCAATGGCATTCCTGGCCACAATGCACTCTGAGAATATTCTGCCTTGCCCATTCAGCGCTGGGATGATCGGAGGAGAGGACCAGGAAGTGATACAAGGATCTGGGATTAGAAATAAATCGAGAATAAAATACTAAAATAACAGATTTATTTATAAAGGTTAGGTTAAATGGCAGCATGCAAAACAGCTGGTTAGCTTCTCCAAAGAGCCACAATGCATTTTTCACATTCAGAGTAACATAAAAGTTAAATAACATATAATCTTTCTCCCCATTGTCTTCTTAAAGGTGCTCTACCTACCTGATTTTTACTGTGAAAAACAGAAAAAACATATAAAACGGAACTAGTTCATTCTAAACTTTTTGCAGTCGTCTCATTTATCACTTTCCTAACACATTCCTAGTATTATAATTATTCACGAAGATGAGTTTATAAGTGCTTTTCACAACTTTCAAAGCTCAGAGTAGACACTAACTGCTAACAATAACTAGCATGTTAACAGCACACCAGCCTTGCTTCCTGGTTCGTACCTTATGAAAATGGTTTATAATTAGATGCAGACAGCACACAGTAGTTTCATTTTGACCTTAAGAGCTGCTCTTACAAAAAAAAAAAAAAAAAAAAAAAACAGTAATGGAGAAAAAGAAATACAAAAATAATTGGATATTGCCCTGTAATGTGATTGTGGCTATGGTGTATATACCAGCGCTAACTATGGGGTTTAGTAGACTGAATATTCTGAAAAGACATTTTGCATTCTGGGTTACACAAGTTGATGAGTTAAACTAAAATAGTGAATAAATAAGACACAGAACAATGTTTTTTGGAATCCAATGAGTCAAATTAATCATGTAAAGAAGTAGCTGAAACGAACAATAACCGGGAGTTAATAGTAAAAGAAAAGTTAAAATCTGTCAACTGGACAAAAAGTTGTAGGAGTGAAAACGTTTCACTGCTGCTCATCCAAGTGGCTTCTTCAGTTTTGGTCAGATCACTGATGGACACTGCCTTGTATCTGTCTGAAGATAGATCCAGATAGATATAAGACAGTGTCCACCAGTGATCTGACCAGAACTGAAGAAGCAGCTTGGAGGAGCAACAAAATGTCTTCTCTCCGACAACTACAATCTTTTGCCCAGTTGACAGATTTAAATTTTTCTTTTTAGTATGGATCATACCTGGATGACTGAGGGATTACACAAACAACAGGGAGTTAAACAGCTCTGATCTATGGGACTAAACTATTATGAAAAATCAAGTCTAATGTTGGACTTCTGCAGGACTAAAGCATTTCTGAACCAGGACTACAGCCAAGAGACTCTGTTAACAGAGAAGGATACCCATTCCAGACTTCCATCTATTATTTAGTACTGGTTTAGCCTTGGTTTTGCCCTGGTTTAGTCTTCGTTTAGACCTAGTTTACTCTTGGTTTCGTTTTTGCTTCTGAGCAGACACACTGTGAGAATGGGCAGCAGCGGGGGACATTGCTCCACTATTATGATCCTTGCCAGCTTATTGCCGCCCCAAAGGAAGCCAACACCACAAAAGCCCATGGCAAAACCTCTAGTGAACATCCCGGGACTCTGCGCCTAATCCTGCCCTGTACATCTGCTCTGGTCCAACCAAAAAAAAAAACAAAAAAAAAACCTGAACCCCATTTTTTTCACTCAATTTTAAATCCCCCGTAACAGGCAACACCTCCTTCTCCTCAAACTCCCCGAAAGCCTTTTGTATAGTGCGCCATAGTGTCACAAAACCGCAAGACCCGAGGCTGCCAGTCGTCAAATGGAAAAGCTCTCCGGTTCCATTCACGCAGCTTACTTTGCTCATGTCGACTTAGGCAGAAAAGGGGAACTCTTATGTTAGCACGTGAAAGGGCTCCAAACAGGGGCTAGACCCAGGCCAGCTCTTCACATAGCCCCACAATTGACTCTGAAAGCCAGTGTTTCTCCAGAGAGTGGTAGGGAGTGTGTTGGCGTCATGTTGTAATTGAATAAGATGGAAGGCACAGGTCGTATAGAATAAAGAGGAGCCCGGGCGGACAAGCTGTGTTTTCATGAGATGTTCCTCAAGATGATGTGAATGGTAAATAATAATAAATGCCTTGGGGTGATACCGGAGGTGCTGGAATCAAGTGTCTGGGGTGAGGGAAGTCTGGGATAAGAGGCAGAAAATGGATGGATGGATCTAGTATTTATTTCAATTAAGGTTTTATATATTGCTCAAAAATACTTTGAAAAGCATACTTTTTCTTACTGTGTGTCTTATCTCTCCACAGATCTGACATGTAATGTGGCCTGTGGTGTTACATGCTTGTCTTCATGGAGATGGAACAGTTGAATGCCATACATACTGTAGAACATTGACGACAAAGTTGTAACATCTCCATAGAAACAAGCAGGTGACCAGAAAAGTTACATAGTCTACCTTTAATGGACAAAATAGGACCTGAGCCACGAATAAAACTTGCATCATACCGCAAAAGACCAGCAATACTAATGCCACAATTCAGAATGACAGCTTAGGCTGTAACAACAGATGATCAAATAGTCCTTTGGGTCTTGCTACACAGCAGATATGACAACATTCCCATGGCTCTTCACTGCCAGTAGCCCAAACTGTATTTGTCTACAGAATAGCCCATAAAGGTTGATGTATTGGAACATATTTGTTATCATTACTAAGTTAAAGAAATGCTTATACACTTCACAAACGGCAGACAATTATTAATTGTCAATTAACAGCTTCCAGTCAGACCGCAGCCAGAGGGTCAAAATAGGCCAACACACATTCAGGGCCCTCAGTCTCAGTACCGGCATCCCACAGGGCTGTGTGCTGAGCTGACTGTATCAAAAAGGGCCAACACATCCTTGGGGACACCTCACACCCCGGGCACTCTCTGTTTGAACTGTTACCGTCGGGTTGGAGATACAGAATGATCAGAACAAGGACAAATAGGTTGAAGGACAGTTTTTATCCTACAATCATAACCACACTAAATAAACATATCCGCACTTACTAAATATATGTATGTATTTATATATTTATTATTTGTATGAGTTTGGGTAATAGGTGGGATGTATGTATGTATGATGTATGTATGAGGGTGGTCTGTTTCCTTAGCACCTTAAACTGCTCGACACTTTGTAAATTTCGTTGTACATGTGGCATGTTGCAATGACATAAAGACATATTCTATTCTATTCTACAATAAAAGACAATTAGCATAACTGTGAGACTAGTCCTCATATTCAGACCTCAAATCGTCGCCGGATGACCTAACCTTTTCTATTATCCTAATTTCATCCTTGTTTTTTATCATATATGTATCTATTTGTGGCAAAAAAAAAGTTACATAATTAGGGCCTACTGCAGCTTTAAATAGCCAAAATCAATTTTTAAGCGTTATGTGTTCAAATGGAAGAAAAAAAACCGTGTAGTGTTCAAATGAAGAAATATAGTGAAAAGTACTCGAAACGAGCCTTGGAAAGTGAATGTAAGGACTGTGACTGTGCTGAAGGCGCCTCCTAGTGGATATTGTATATTACTGCAAACTGGAGTCCTTCCTTTTCACACCTGCCTGTCGCAAACTTTAAAGACAGAAAACATAAGTTAAACTTGATTTGAACGACAAGCTTTAATCTGATGATTCATTTGACTATTTGAGAGTGTATTTTGTATTTTAGCTGTTGTTGGGGGAGGTGCACTACAAACGTGAACAGGACATGAGGTTATTTTTAAAGTGAAACCAACGTCTGGTGACTCAGAGGGAACAGACGGCATTTTTATTCGCAAAGATAACTGTTTACTTTTAGATTCTTCTTTCATCCAAACTAAAAGGTCAGTTTTTCCAACAATAATGCTGAATCAATAGATTTTTAGAATAGCCTAATGAACTACCAACAACTCGTCCTATCTTCTAAACTTTGACACATTTTATGCACTTCAAAAACAGATACTTCCATATACAAGTTATACAGGTGATGATACTAAAATCCTGATCTTAGTTGCTTATGTTGTTCGGGAGAGTATTGAATGGTTAACTTTTTCGTGGTTTAGTAGCTGTGCACAGTTGTTTACTTTCACTTTTTTTTCTCAGTGTGCGCCATGGCTACTGCGACCTGTCAGCTGTCTGAGGACCAGTTCCTCTGCTCCATCTGCCTGGACGTGTTCACAGATCCTGTTACTTTACCCTGTGGTCACAACTTCTGCAAAACATGCATTCATCATCACTGGTCCATTCAAGCCACGAGCCAATGTCCTTATTGCAAACAGGTTTTTAATCCAAAACCGGATTTAAAAATCAATATTTTCATTTCCGAGATGGCTGGCCAGTTCAGACAATCGAAACTAACTAACAGCTCACAGCGTCAAACTAATCCAGAAGAAGTATTCTGTGATTTTTGTACCTATCCTAAATCTAGAGCCCTGAAGTCCTGTCAAGAATGCCAGTCCTCCTTCTGTGAGTCCCACCTTGCGCCACATCTGATTATAGACAATCTACAAACACACACACTTGTCGACCCCCAAAGAAACCTGAAGTGTATGGTAAGTAGGACTAACATTTCTGTTTATGTATAAATATGATTATTGATCAGGTATAGTAAGACCACTCAAAGACCACTCAGTCTCAACTGCTATATTTTGCATGTGAAAAGACGCTGAAAATTTGGGGAAATTAACATAATGAGCAAAAAATAATGCTATTTTTGCTCCACTTACGCTTCAATTGCCACCTGCTCAGTTACTAATCTGTAACTAAAGCTACCTGATCAATATTAATAATCCATTCAAAGTATATAGCACTTCTTTGAACACAAATATGTATGGATGGGACGAGATCTCATGAGCTAAAATTTCCACGAGACCATACACACATGGGAAAAACAATCTTTTACAAGATTTTATCCTCCGTCTTTACATTTGGCATGAAAGGGTTACGACTTGCTCCAGGTCTGGAAAGCTGCATATCTTTGAGCAGCTGTAGCTAAAAGACTTCTCCACCTAGAGCCAGTGGCATGCAGTCAGGGCAATCAAGACAAGCCCTGCTTGTCCAGTAAAATCTAAAATCATGTGTCAAAAGTATAAGTAAATACTAAAATAGTTACCAATTATATCTATATCCAAATAATTCCGTTTTTCCTTCACTTCTGACTGTTTGAAGCATGGTTATAGTCACAGTATCCTTTAGTAAACCCTACTGGACACTGAGCAGACTGCATCAATCGCGGTTCCAAACATCTCATTAACTTGTGTTGTTGTTGTGTGCTACGGAGGTCATGCAGTGCCATTTGCTTTTACAAAGCGAGGCTAGCCAATTTAGAAGCTTGCACATGGGCATTGAAGCACACAGCAAGCTCAAGCTAGGCTCAAACAGCGCTGAATAAACCCATGGAGGAATTGGACATCTGAGGAGATTTCCAGTGAGTGTGTATTTGCAGCAGATGACAACAGCAGCACTAACTTTCAAAACAACTTTTTTTTCCACACTCTCCGGCAGCTGCATTCTCCTCTCGCATCTCTTTCAAGAGCTGTCAGTGGCCAACCCTTCCCGTGCAGTGCATCTTTGTGCTCTTAAGTTTAAGTTCTGTCTATTCGTGTGTTAATTCCCATATAGCCTAAAACCCTGAAAAAGTCAGTACACATTTAGTGTAGTTCAATAGAGCGAGCTAACAAACAGAGAATGGTGTACAAATAGGTAGTCTATGTTAGTTTCAGTGTAATTAACTCCTCCCTTCAAACAGATATAAGGCAGTGTCCATCAGCAATCTGACCAGAACTGAGGAAGCTGTTTGAATGAGTGGATGTCCCTCTCAGCTCCATGCACGTATAGTGCAGCAGCAGTGGGGGAGATGGGGAGGAGCTGGTGCAACACCTAGAACAGAGGAGCAACTCCAGTTTTAGTTTAATCATGTAAATGATAAAAATTAAGTGTAATAGACACATTGTATGTTGAGTACTTTGTAATAATCAGTAGTGATGCATGTAGGAATTTACACTCCAGAATTGGTGTTTAAAGCATAAAGGTGGTTTAATGCATTTAGGCTATTAAAATCATATGATGAAAATGACTTCATTTTGTCATTTTTATAACTCTGCCAACTCATAAAAACCCATCCACAACACAATATATGAAAAATTAAACCAATTAAGAATCATCTGACCAAAAACTGTGAATTGATCTGTAAATTGTTTCAAAATCTCATCTTGTCTCGTGGACCCTATTTCGTGTCTTGTCTCGTCGCATGAAAATTCTGTCTTGTCCCATCCCTCCAAATATGTTTTACGTTGCAGTATTCATTCTAGCCAGACCTGGTGGTGAGATGCTCTGTGACAGACTGATAGACGCAAGGCTGCCAATCAGCCCCACTGACCCCTCTGACCACCACCAATCACTCACACACCACATTCATACTAGACATGCTAGTACGGTCAGTAATAATCAAACTTGCCCCTTAGGTTGATCAAACAGGGTGGGGCATTTTTTAAGGTGCTATGGCCATAAACTAAATAGTGGCTGCCCGTGGCCTAACTGACCACCACCAGTACTCGCAACGGTCAGGATATGGATGATCAGTGTATTTATCAGGCTTTAAGAATGTGTATGTTGTAAAAAAAAAATTAAAAAATACAATCGCTTCTTTCTTCAAAGGTTGAAGAAGGAACGACATTAAGGATGGATGCTGAAATTAAGGAAATGATTGTGATGAGACAAGTCACCATCCACCAACTGCGCCAATTGATGGAGCTCAACAACAAAGAAGCTAATACAGAAATGACAAACGCCGTCGAAACCTTCACCGCTCTGAAAGATTGTGTGGCAAAAGATCTAGACAACCTCATACAAGACATAACCAGGAAGAAGAAGACCACAGAAGACAATGCAAAGAGCTATATTGAAGACTTAGAACAAGAGATGACAGGGCTGAGAAATGGTGCTAGAATTGTCACAAGAGATTGGGCAAACTTGAATATTCGTAAACCAACTTATGAAGGGACAGCTGTGAGAGCCATGGCGCAGTTAGATCAGAAACTCAGCCAACAAATGAGTAGGGCTTTTATCTGTGAGTTACAAAGAGTCAAAAAATATAACGTTCACATCATGCTCGATCCTGACAGAGTACAGCCCAAATCAACCAATCAAAGCAATACAAAAGACAGCGATAAAAAGCCAGAATGTAAATGTGTGCTCGCAAGTCAAAGCTTCTCCGCTGGTAAGTTTTACTTTGAGGTAGACGTAAGAAGCAGATCCAAGTGGGTTTTGGGCTTGGCTAAGGAGCTCCATGTTAGCAAGGAAGTTGCACTGAGCCCCCAAAATGCATACTGGACCATATGTATGAGAAATAAAAAAGAGTGCTATGCAGGATCCGAGCCTACAGTGCGACTGTCGCTAAAATCCAGGCCAGAGAAAGTGGGAGTGTTTGTGGATTACGAGGAAGGCTTGGTTTCCTTTTATGACGCCAATCAGGCAGATCTAATCTACACATTCACAGGCTGTAATTTCACTCACAAGGTCCACCCTTTCCTTAGTCCTTGTGAGAATGATGGCATAAAGCTCCACACGCCGCCTGATTCATCTTGTGTACTTCAGTAGAGAAGTTATACAGTATCTGTGCCATGCTTGTAAAAAAAAATATATATACCTAGATACAGAGCAATACTAAATCGTGCTAACAGCTCAACAGCTCTATCAAATAAGACTTCCTGAATATAAAGTGAATGTGATATAAACATCCAGTTTTATAAACATCTATTAAAACAATTCATATTATTGCCCAACCAATAAAAATGCAATGGATTAGAATAATTTCTATGACGTAAAAGCTCCAACTCTGCTCTACTCCTTCACCAATTTCACTTTCAATAAGAAACGTATCCAATCTAGTCCCTGGAAACTACTCAGTGGCAAACTCTGCCTTAATAGTCCTTTGTAGAAGCCTTTGTATAGATATGTAAGTGTAATAATTTACACTTAATAATAATACAATTTATTATAGTGCGTTTCTAAGCATTCAAAGCACTCTGCACAAGTGGTGAAAAAATTATAAAAGCAACGAACTTACACTACTTCAGGTCATTGCATTGTTTTAGTCAAACTCAAACTCATTGTGTCAATTACTCAGTTCAAGTCAAAACATTATTTTGAATGGTGAATAAATGGTGGTCACAGAATTACAGAATTCTTCAAATCAAACCCATGCATCTCTGTTGTGTAACCTTGTTCAAAATAGATTTACTTTCTGTCATTTTTTCACAATCAGATGTCCATTTTATCTTGTTATCTTGTAACTCACAGTAACATAGAAATGTGTGTGTGTGTCTATATATATATATATATATATATATATATATATATATATATATATATATATATACAATTTTACATCTGATTGCATTGTTGTTTAGGCTTTACATCAATAAAGCATTAAAGGTAAAATTATTTCTCCCAAAGATTCATTGCTTGTTGTTATTTAAAAACGCATACAGCATGGCTGCAATGGCAGCCTTATTATTATTATTATTATAAAAGATAGAAAATAGTCCAGATGTTTTAACCTAATCCAATTCATATTATCATCATAACATATTATCTCTATGAATACTCAGCAGCACTTCTTAAGATATTGCACCCATTCCTGCAACAGAGGTATACTGTATTAGGTGGATTCATATAGAAACATTACAGAGACTAAGATAGAAAAAGGCCAATGGGGGTGGGGTCTTGTTGGTTTTAAAAGTAATAAAATAATTTAATGAGCTGCTACTGAACCAACAGGTGGGGGTGTCATACCTGAACTGTCAGGTAAAGATGGAAATTTGACAAGTAGGGATAAAAAAGTTTGCAAAAGTGCAGACAATTTGAGTGGCAAATCCAGATTTTTTATATTTTTATAAAAATCTCTTTCACAACTCCCTAACACTTTTATATTTTTATAAAAATCTCTTTCACAACTCCCTAACACCAACGCATCAACTTTTTATACACTCCATAATTCATCACAGGATTAATATAGCTATTCTAAAAAGCTCTAGACCTCAGCTGAGAGTCAATTTTTCATCTCAGAAATAGCAGCTCTGTTCTAAGAGTCTCAACACAAGTTCGAACCACTCAGTGTTTTGATTATTGTAAGAAGAAATATGAAGAATTTACATACAATTCTAGTCACACTGTAGTGTCTAGATTACCACTTCTCTTGCATGGTACCAGATCTCTGAAAGGAAATAATGTTACTTCTGATGAAATTTAAAGGATGCACATTTTTTGGGGTCCAAACATGATGTTGCTTTGCCTAGAATGTTTCTCAAAATAACATAAAACTTTGTAATCTCCATGGAGACTAGCAGATGACACCATTGAGTAATTTTGGCCATGTAAATCTATGTAACTGAATAACTGAACGATAAGTTTATACCACATTTCATAATAACATTTGCATGAAACAGTGACAAATGGATGACAGACTCTCAACCAGAAAACTTACATAGTGCACCTTTAACTAAAAATGAAAAAGCCCAAAGCTGAGGATTGACTTTTGGATCTCTAGTCAATTAAATTTAGTTTATTTGCCCATCTCATGTCATGAGTTAACATGACATGAGTTAACGTTGGAGTACTTATTCTGTGTGAATTGCTTATTATTACTCTTGTCATCCCCACTTCCAGGTCCAGTACCAGAAGAAATTCCATGTGACCAGTGCACTGACCCAAAGAAAATGCAGTTAAGTTGTGGCTGTTTTGTCTTGCTTCTTATTACGAGTTTCACCTTGAGCCCCACCTGTAGATGTCCGATCTAAGGAGACACCAGCTCAATGAACCAGAGAGCAACCTAGAGGACAGAGTTCCAAGCATGACAAACCTCTGGAGCTATTCTGCGAAGGAGATCTTGTGCTGATCTGTGTCCTCTGTACAAACTCAGGCCACAAGTAGCACAATGTTATTTCTCTGAACAACACATTTGAAATTCACAAACAACTTCTAGAACAAAAAAAAAAAAATCGAAGTTCAAGAAATGGAAAGAAAGTGGGAGATCAAGTCCCTGTAAGGCTTGTTGGACAATTGCAACCACGATCTTGAACATGAGCTGAAAAGGTGTGTGAACATATTTACAGCTCTGACGAAAAGTGTGGAAATTGCTTTGGATGACTTCAAGACTGCGATAACTGCAAAGAGGATGGCCACAGAGGAGTGAACACAAGACCTTTTTCAGGGGTTAGAGTGAAATCTCGGAGCTGAAGGACAGAGGATCTACATTGGGAGAAGGTCTTGCATTCAGACAAAAGTCTATGGTATGGACAACCCCCTACACCTGCTTAAAGAGTTCTCACAATTGAGCTCAATGCCAATCGAAGCCTCATGCTCATTTTGATGTAATCTGTGCAGGGATTTTGGCGAGAGTTATGGCTAAGATAGACATGAAGTTTCCCAAGAAGACAAAGAAGAGAAAGAAACCAGAGCAAGAAGATGTGTCACTTGATACTGTCTGATTATCCTAGTCTGTATGAGTCTGCCAATAGAATTATTATAGAGTTATTGTAGAAGTTTAAGAAAAGAGAAGCTTTTCAAATCTCTTTAATTACAACTTCTAACGGAATAATCAAGTAAGCAGAATTCATAACAAGAACTAACCACTTCTCGTGTTTTCCCTTTCACAATAAAATAGCCTACATTTTTTTTGTGTGTGAGGCATATATAACATAGGTATCCACACGGTCCCATTTTATTGGAAGTAGAAAGATCTCATACAGCTTGGACAGATTTGAAAAAGATCAAGTTTTTGTTGGATGCCAAAGTTTCGCACATTCGTTTTACTTTGAAACTTGTGTCAGCGGGAGAACTGAGTGGTGGGGAGTGGTAAATAGAAGAAATAAAACGGGATCCAAAAAAGGCTTTTGGGTGATACAATGCACACATAATAAATATTACAGAGAAAGTCCTTACGTGTTTAACCACCTGACAATAAAGAACAAGCCAGAGAAATTTGGCTTGTTTGTCGATTCTGACCAGGGAATTATTTCTTTCCTTGATGTTGGTGTTCTGGAGTATAGATTGTATAAAATGCCTGATTATCAACTTTGCCTGTAACATACACGTATAATAATAATAATAATACGTCATTTTCCGGCGACATTCCATCGTCTTTTTCACAGCTGGTAGTGCGCATGCGCAAAAGGTGGAGTCCTTGGCTGGTCGGCCTGCTGTAGGTGACTGATCCTGTGGAGGGGACATAGACAAAATGCAGAGTTGGACGCAGTTATATCGCTCCCTAGCCACGGTAAGCGGGGACTGCAAAAGCCTTATACGAGTCCAACTTATTAAACACATCACGTTAACAGTCTTTGAACAAATTTGTGCGCATCAGACCTCCCCGGCGCATGATCTGGCCTGGTTAGGTTTAGCCTTAGCCTCGACCGGTGTTTACTGCCAAGCTCTAGTCATGTAACAAGCAAACATGTAACTGAGGAGATACGCAGGATTAAAACCGGGTTCGCGTGATCACTCATTGGTAGTTTTGTTTGTTTTAGAAAGCGCTCCCTAACTAAGTTGCTATCACACAATCTGTGCTAGCCTGGTTAATTGCACCTCCAACGAACCCAATCATGTGTCATTTGTGCCAAAACGTGCTCATACTTCTCACAAATTGAATCCATCAACATCATTAGGTTTATGTAAATGTGCATTACTGCTAACTTGCTGTACGTGTTTACATCAGGTTGTGTAAGGTTTTGCAAGGTTAACTGAGGTATCTTATTTGTTGTTGCATAACACAACTACCCAAAGTGTGGGTGAAATATCCTGAACTAGTTTGTGCTTCTTGACATTTTATTTCCACGCATTTTCTGCATGGAATTCTTGTAGTATGTTGAACATGCCCAAGTCATTAAATTTTGTCAATAAAGATAACACAGTTGGAGTCTCTAGATGCATTACCTTTTATATAAAGACTGAGTTTGGAAGGGCATCCAGGGTAAATAATGAAATTTGTAAATCACTGCACTGGCTGCTTGTTGAATGATAAGTTCAAGCAATCCTAGAGCAAAAATTAAAATAATTTTAAATGAATATATGCTTTGTAATGCACAATCTTATCAATTGCTACTGTTTTCTTCTTTGTTAGCGGGGCCACCAGCTGCCCTGCAAACTCCATGGAGCTGCAGCAGTGTCGGTCAGAACTTATGCTGACAAGGCAGCAAGTAAGAGCCACATTAGTCTTATCTGCCATATAATATTGTTCTGTGAACTTTACCTATTAGCTGTAAAAATCTGTGTTACTTCTGTATCTTTAGTTGATGCTGACGTCACAGTGGTGGGCTCTGGTCCAGGAGGGTACGTTGCTGCTATCAAGGCTGCACAGCTTGGCTTTAAGGTAAAATTTGCAAAATGTTATATTTGTTTTACATTTATTTTATTTTCTGCAGCACTGCTTATGGGTCAATTTCTTCTTTAATTTCTTCTTGTAGACAGTTTGTGTGGAGAAAAATGCAACGCTGGGTGGAACCTGTCTGAATGTTGGTTGCATACCTTCAAAGGTAAACACATCTCCATATGATTTGTCTTTCAAAAAAAAAAGTTACATTTTAATTCACTGGTTTGTGTTTGCTGTATTTTTCAGGCACTTCTTAACAACTCTTACTTGTACCACTTGGCTCATGGAAAAGATTTTGAAAGCAGAGGCATAGAAAGTTAGTTGCACAATTTCTAGAATTTTCCACGTCTTTAATTTTTTGATGGATATTGCATTATTATTACTTTTTTCTCTGGCTCAAACATGGCTAATTTCATTTTTGTCATTTCCTTAGTTTCTGGCATCTCATTGAACCTTGAAAAAATGATGGCACAGAAGTCTAATGCAGTCAAAGCACTAACTGGAGGAATTGCACATCTTTTTAAACAGAACAAAGTAAGTTTTGCCTTGTCAAAACTACTCATTCCAGATTAAAAATTAATAAGTATAACTATTAAATTAGTAAATATAACTTGATTTATTTTATCCAGGTGACCCATGTAAATGGGTTTGGGAAAGTGACAGGGAAGAACCAGGTGACTGCAACAACAGCAGACGGAGAGCAGGTCATCAACACCAAGAACATCCTCATCGCCAC
The DNA here is from genome assembly GCF_009829125.3 of Periophthalmus magnuspinnatus. Lineage (NCBI taxonomy): Eukaryota > Metazoa > Chordata > Actinopteri > Gobiiformes > Gobiidae > Periophthalmus > Periophthalmus magnuspinnatus. The sequence continues at coordinate 17,570,064 of NC_047131.1, read as the reverse complement.
AGGCTCTGAGGTCACGCCTTTCCCTGGGATTCAGGTACTGTGTCTGTCAAATGTAAGAGATGCTGTAGAAAGAGCCAAACATGATCAACCCAGACATGCTTTAACTTGTAAACCAAAAAAAAAAAAAATAGCAGCTGTGATTAGTTATCCAAAATCTAATAAAGCAATACGTCTTAGGTTATTATATTTCAATATTTGTATTATTTTGAAAGGGAAAGGGAAGTTGTGAAAAGCAGCACAAAACACCTACAACATTGATACTTTGTGTAAAACTATTGTGAAGAATCATAAGTAAAATAAGCAAAATAGGTGGCTCATAAATTGGTATATAACTAATAAATCGTAATAAAATTATTTTTAATTCATAGCATTGGGGTTTTTAATGGTCATTATTTTTTCACACATAAAATTACTGATAGCTTTAATAGTTATGAAAAGTAATGTAAAAATATTAGGAATGGGCAATATATTGGTTCTATTGGTATCGGTATCTGCTGATACCAATTTGTTAATATCGGTATTGGGCGATAGAATAGAAGAGTGTTTTATGGCTGTATGTTTACACAAACATGTAACACAATTATTTTATATCCCAGATAAATACATTTTGTTCTTATTACAAAAGTGAAAAGTTCAGCTGTGATCTTTACTTCGACTTACAATAAATTTGTTGGCCTTGCTATGGATTTTAAAAGCCAAATATCGGTTATCAGCCATAGCAGTAGGCCAAATATTGAATACTCTAAAATAATGCATGAATTGTTTATGATAATTAACTTATAAAACCATAGTATGTTTCCACAACAACTGAATTGAAGTAGAGTGTATGTCTTTTGTTCCAGATTGATGAAGAGTCCGTAGTCTCATCCACAGGAGCTTTGTGTCTGAAGAAGGTTCCAGAGGAGCTCATCGTCATCGGAGCTGGAGTCATTGGAGTGGAACTGGTCTGCATCATCATTTTAGTTATCGCACATCAACAGTGTAACTTGTCTATTATGTTTTTTTAATGTATGATTTTTGTTCTATAGGGATCAGTGTGGCAGCGATTAGGCTCCAAAGTCACGGCTGTAGAGTTTCTTGGTCATGTGGGCGGTATGGGCATCGACATGGAAATCTCCAAAAACTTCCAGCGAATTTTGCAGAAGCAGGGCCTCAAGTTCAAACTCGGCACTAAAGTCATGGGAGCCACCAAGAGACCCGATGGGAAGATCGATGTGGCGTGAGTTTGACAGTTTTTTTGTAGAAATAATGCAAAAATGAAGAAATGAAAGAAAAAATGAAAAAAAAAATATATATATAGCTTTAATGTGGGACTAAACACTAAATCATCTACTAAAACATGTATGGTGTTTTTAATTGCATTGCCTACTGTACCTAGACATTTTGGCAATTTTAGTGCAAACTAGGAACATTTGCACCTTTGTGGTCAAAAATGGGCAAAAGCCCACTGCAATTTGAAGTACTACGTAACATCACGCAAAACTTCCCTGATTACAGCCAGATGTTTCGGATTAGAAATGTGTGGCTGCAGGGCAGTAGTTTGAAGTGTAGATACCGGTTAAGACAATTCCAAAACCCCAGCCCTACTCCTCCTCACTCTCCCCTTCCCTGTCATCCAGGCACTACCCAGTTTGGCAGCTCTATTTGAAATGTGGTTATGGGTGGAGTTTAGGTGTTTAGTCCCGCTTTAAATGTTGTGTTTTCTTTTGTGGTGTCCTGCAGAGTGGAGGCAGCAGCAGGAGGGAAGAATGAGACCTTAACTTGTGACGTTTTGCTGGTGTGTATCGGACGGAGGCCTTTCACTCAGAACTTGGGTTTGGAGGATGTAGGAATTGAGCTGGACAACAGAGGTCGCATCCCCGTCAACAACCGCTTCCAGACCAAAGTACCCAGGTATAGATATTGGATTTAGCGATGGTCAAACTTCACAATTTTCTCTCATTATAACAGATAAAAAAATTCAAAATTTAACAGACTTAACACGTCATTGTTTAAACTTACATGTAGTGTAATGTCTGTAAATGTCTGGTCCATTTCCTAACTTGTTTGGGGTTGTGGTGCTGATTTGAGGATGGCGCTCACTTATTTTCCATGTCCCAGGATAATTATAATTTAATTTTGGCACCAACTAAGAGTGAGCCCCATCAATTATCCAAAAATTGGGGTAAAAATAAAATAAAAGATGAAACTGAAATGAGCTTTCAGGCATCAGTTTGATTGATCAACTGATTCCTCATGTATTACTTGATTGAAGTTTGAGAGTTAACTGTTATGGTACCTTTTCTCCAGTATTTATGCCATTGGAGACGTGGTAGCTGGGCCCATGTTGGCGCACAAAGCTGAGGACGAGGGCATCATCTGTGTGGAGGGCATGGCTGGAGGTGCAGTGCACATCGACTACAACTGCGTCCCCTCTGTGATCTACACTCACCCCGAGGTGGCCTGGGTTGGGAAGACTGAGGAGCAGCTCAAGGAGGAGGTGAGTCCAGACACTGAAACAAGGACACACTGTTTACAAAGATGTCCGTCTCAAATTATGATTGTCCCATTTATTTATTTCATTTATATTAATGTATAGCAACAAACTGGACTCCTTAAGTTCTCTTGAATTTATTTACAAGTTTTAAATTCTCAGTCTATTTAAGAAACAAAATCCAATATTTTTAAGATAATTATTTTTACCACTATCAAAAAATTGAATTCCATACTTCCATACCTGTGAAATTTACAAACAAAACACTTTATTTGTTTTACATTGTATTATTTTTGGAATATAAAATGTGATATTCTTTTCTTTTAATGTGTATATATTTTCTTCTACATCATAAGTTATAACTGTGGCACAGGGCTTACCTTACTGTCTTCTTACTTTAGGGCGTCCCATACAAAGTTGGCAAGTTCCCCTTCGCCGCCAACAGCCGAGCCAAAACCAACGCAGACACAGACGGCCTGGTGAAGATTCTCAGCCACAAGGAGACAGACAGGATGCTGGGAGCTCACATCCTAGGATCTGTAAGAATCAAGTCATGCTGGTCAATAACACATTAGTTCTCCGGAGTGTAAAAAGGGTGTTGTTTTCTGTTTGTCCTGTAGGGGGCAGGAGAGATGATCAATGAAGCTGCTTTGGCCATGGAGTATGGCGCTTCATGTGAGGATGTTGCTAGAGTTTGCCATGCACATCCTGTGAGTATACTGACTGTATTTTTATGGTCATATTAACCATGAATATTTTTGGAGCACTGCTAAAGCTCAACATTCCAGTTATTTCTCCCCCTAAACTTGAATTTGACATTTGAGGAATAATCGGGGCCTATTGGCTATGGGATAACTAATGGCCTTAATGCAATTATAGCTAATCGGGGGGGGTGGTGTTATGTAATTTACAGTACTTACTATAATATGAATGAATTGTCCAGTTGTGTTACTAGACATGCTAAACTCTGGGGCTTCCCTTATTATTAGGTTTTCACTATGAGTTTATTGTGACAGTCTTTCCATTTTCTTTCTCCACAGACTGTATCCGAGGCCTTCAGGGAAGCAAACCTGGCGGCCTCTTTCGGCAAAGCCATCAACTTCTAAACCTACAGCCGCTGTCGCACCTCCAGTGTACATAATACCAATATCTGAACTGTCTCCAAATGCTCTGTTCCTCTGCGCCTTTTAGTTCTACTGTTATTTAACTGTTCTCAAAAGAAATAATAAAGGGGGCTTGGGCTTCACTTCAAAACCTTTCTTTTCCAAAACTTCAAGAGCTTATATTAAAGACATACATTTACAGGTAGATATATATAAATATTATTTTTGCTTTTGTGGCTATGGTTTTCATTTTTATAATAAATTACACAACCCCATCTCAACAGTTAAAGAGCAGATATGGCCACTTGAACGATATTTTTACATTGACATTTTAAAGACACAACTCTAAAGTGACCCCCATTTTGTCATAGCACTATAGAATTTTAAGATGTGTCACATTTAAGGGATATTGCTGTTATTTAAGATTGAATAAAAATACTAACAGGCCTACTGTGAATTTGTGTAGTAAATGTGTACTCAAATTTGTCCTAGTCTGAACTCAAAATACTATAATACATGATACTGTTGCTTTCATTACTCCACTGTAAAGGCATTGGCTGTTGGCTTTTACAAACAAACACTTGCCTGAATCAACAGTATATTCAGTCAGTAGTAGATGGTTGCCTAATAAAGGTGCTGTGTTGATATGGGCTTTATTACATTGTATTGATGTGACCACAAAACATTCTTAGAGCCAGTGGTCTAAATTTGAAGAGGATGGCAGATCAATGCTTTAGTAAACTTTCATGTTAATTGCCAAAATGAAAATATGTTTGGCCTGGTGTGGTTAGGATCTCTGTAATATGTCTAATACAATAAGATTTGTTTCAGTAGTGTGCCTATGAATAATGTGGCAAATTCTCCCAAATCCTTGTGATAAGGTAAAATGTACAAGTTATGTCTTTCATAAACAATGCATCACCCTTAGAGATATACAGGCCTCCTCCCTCAATCTAACACTCCAACTAAAAATGATGATTGTGGTAGCTTCTGTGGTCTGCTGAGCCCTGCACAACATGGAGAGGGACAGGAAGACACTGAACAAGAGGGAAGGAGCTCTGTCCTCATTGGGCTGCCCGCTGGAGAGAAGAGGAGGTTGCCGATCCAGACATCCATCACAACAACATTATCTTCCAGGCTGTGTAGGTACTGAGCAGCAGTAACCACCACTGTACGACCCCTCTGTGTAGACTTGTGTTGGATTACAACTCATCTGTATAGATTTTTCCCACTGTGATGATGCAACCCACTAAACATGCACATACTTTTAACTTTATTACTCCTTTGAATGGATAAATCTTCACTTCCTGACTGGACAGTAGATTTTACTGAACTGAAATCTATTTGATAAGGTATAAAATACGCACATTAGACTAGAATAATTGCACCACCCTATAGCTTAAATGCCTCATCAAATGTGCGCCTCTTGAGTTGAGTCATTTATTGCATTGCACAACATTTTACTAACATACTATTTTCAGTAAAAAAGTATGTTAAATATAGTTTTATTCATACACTTCCATTCTAATTATATTTCGGCCCCGTACTTTTGAAACCACTGATGTAATTTAGTATGCGCTTGGAAAAGAGAGCCCTCTAGCGTTGACACAAAAAGCCTGTCAAACGATACATTTTTGCCTCAACTCCACCTCTGTTTAAACACTGACTTAGTGGTGAAATGTGTATTCTTCAGGTGTGGTACAGTGCAGTCTAGAGCGTGCATTGCTATGATATGGACTTAAGTTAGACCATAAGCGTACATGGAACAAACAGCCAAGAGAACAAATGGACCAGAGAGGAAACTCTGATACAGAACCTCTTTTCTTAACATTGTAACAGGTAGGTTTTGGAGTTGTTGTTTTTTGTTTGTTTTTTTTCCACATATGTATATATTAACTGTTTTACATGTTATACTGTTTTGTTTGACATGTAAAGTAACGCCAGTAACATTAAGGCGTAAAAAAAGAGATTGTGTTGCATTTTGGTGCAATTTCGCGCTAGCAAATGAGTTTTTGGATTTCAAAGGACAATTATTTACACATCGGAGCACGTGCATCTTATTTGACAAATAGCCTAGACTTGTTAGCCTTCCTGTAGGCAAACACACTTGTTTTTGAGGTCACTCCATATGTGGTATGAGTTTCCCTATGTACAGTAGTGAAGGTCTAACATGCATACGTGACATCAGTGATAACACATTAAACAATATTGAAATAAAGAAAATCAATCAGTACAAAGAGCCTATAGATTGATGCTAAAACTAGTACTGAAAGTAGATTCTAATTTGAATAGGTATAAATATTTACAAACCTGCATTAAACGTTTGAGAATAGTCTCAAGTCTCAATATCTGTATTCATAACTAAATTGATTACTTAAAAAACTAACATTATTTGAAACACTGTTGAAAAGAGCATTCCATTGTAAGGAAAAAAAATTAAAAATCTGTATAAAAATCAGGATGAAACACTGAATTTTCACTTCAAGGAAGCTTAAATGGAGTGATTAATAAATTTAAAAAAAAGGAAAAAAAGACAAATAGTTATTGTATTGACACTGTATGTTTTATGGTGTAAAAAAAAGAATAATATCAGAAATTAGAACTCATCTTGTAAGCCTCAAAACAAAGCCAACTTTGTGTTCACTTGCAGCCTTAAAAGTTGTGAGTTTGGGTGGAGAGAGGGGATATTTCCTTTCTCTGATTAGAACATGCACTGCGTTGAAAAGTGTTGATTTTGTTTAGCACCATTTCCTTCCTTCTCACTAAAACTGCCCATTACCATCATGGAACACGCCAAGTGCATTTTTACTTACACATAGTAACTTGATGTAAGAATCCAGAGAATGTTAAAACTGATTAAACATTTTTCTACGACTTGACTGGTAAAAAGTTTAGATTTTTCTACATTTCTTTGTGGGATCTGGCATAGTTGTTATCACAGTCTGAATCATTCTATTTACTGTTTGTTCATGGTGGAGACCTGCTGTAGGCGCTCCTCTGTAACGGTGCTGGAGTAGATTTTATACGTCACTACAGCCCAGCCAGGAAACCATCAGAAACTACAAACAGTAATAGAATACTTAAACCTTTACAGGGTATGTTATGTATTTCAATTGAACGGTAATACATGTACTTATATTGACGAGGGGGAGTAATTAAATGTGTCTTCTTCACTGTGATTGCTTAATCTTCTGCACAACAGAAAACATAAACAGATCATGATTTTCAATTTTGTCATATGATCCACCCCTATCTACAAGTACTACTACTAATAATGCATAGGCTTTATATAGCGCCTTTCAAGACACCCAAAGTGCTGCCAATCTATGCCATCAACCCCTTAGACCACCACCAACACACATACATACCACCATATTAGTGAAATGTCTTGCCTAAGGACACCATGACACTAAGCAACAGATCTAGACATCCAAGTACTAACCAAATCCAACAACCCTGCTTAGCTTCCTAGGCCACTGTCAAGATGGTATGTCCACAAATATTCAACAATGCAAATCAGGGGAAGTGTCTTGGCCGACTAAGCAAAGCTGATAATGGGAAATGGGAATCAAACCAGCAACTTGTGGATAAACAAACTAATTTCCACCCACATATCTAATTATATCTCACACAGTGGTAGATGAAGTACTCAATTTTGTTACTTAAGAAAAAGTACGGATATAAAGGTAAAAAGTTACTCAAGTAAAAGTATCACATGATAAACTCTACTTAAGTAAAAGTATTAAAGTATCTGTTTAAAAATATACTTTAAGAGTAAAAAGTAAAAGTATTTCACACAAGTGTTGTTAATTTGTTAAAGTGTTAAATGTAGCGATACTGATAAAAAAAAAAAAAATACAGATATTTTGGTCAACAGTACCAATATGAGTCAATATCTTAATTTTTGTTATTAATTTTGTGTATTTTTGTTTGCTCAAAGCCAAAGCGTGAAAACATAACCCCTCAAATCATATGAAAAGTACTTACTTACTTTACAGTTCAGTACAAAATGTAGTGGAGTAGAAAGTACAGATACCTGCTCTCAAAAGTGAATTGAGTAAAAGGTATCCATTGTAAATTGTACTTAAGTAAAATACCGATACCTAAAATTCGACTTAAGCACAGTACTTTACTACTTCTGCTTCATTCCCTTCTACCACTGATGTCAGTTTTTGTTGCAGATTTGTCCACCATGCCAGCTCTGTCTTCAAACTCCACATATGTGCCGTCCACTTCCATTCCCACCTGGACCACTACCCCTTACACCAACACAACGATCAACCCATTTCTCGCACAGGTGGAAAACGCCTTCTTCAACTTCCTGGACAAAATTCCCTGTATGTAACTTGTAATATACTGCTATTATAAAGTAAATTCATACTTAAGTCCTGTCCTTGTGTCCCCGCAGTGCCCCGATGGCTCACCGTGCTGCTGTTTGTCCTTGGTGGATTGATATTACTCATCATCATCCTCTCCATCTGCATTAAATGCTGCTGCAAAAGTAAGAAGAAGCAAAAGAAAAATGAGAAGATCAATCTCAAAGGAGTGAATGGGGGCAGCACCACAGCACTTGTAAGATCAGTTTTATATCTGTCTAATTATGTTTTATCCATGTTAAGTGTCGCTCTAAAATGTGTCTATCACCTGGGTATATGACAGCTAAATTAAAAGACAACAAATTAAATTTTTTTTTTTTTTTTTTTTACAAATGATTCACAACTAATTAGCATAATACACAAAATAAGTCACAGATATCTATGGATACGGTAATCTCTTTATCTGTTCCATTGAAAGAATTGCGACGCAGCAGCAGATTTGTTATGAGTAGGGGCTATATTTCTGCTTCATAAAAAAATGAACTGAAGAAGCGGCTTGGATGAGCAGTAAAACGTCTTCTCTCCTACAATGATTTGTCCAGTTGACAGATTTAAATTTCATCTTTTGCTATGGATCAGACCTGGATGACTGAGGGATTAAACAGACATCTTCATAAAAAACATATTTTTAATAGTAATTGTTTAAAAAGTGTGGTTTTCATATCAGCACAGACTGAATCATTGAAGCGCTATATGCTTGATTAAACTGTACCCTCATGTAAACTCTTTTATACGACACTTATTTTGTTAAAAAAAAGTTTTAACTCACGAAAGACTGGTGCAAAGTGAATCATGTATAATACTGCGGTTACATTGGGGTCTAATTATGAAGGTATTATTTCACTGTTGTGATTGGTGGATTACTTTTAAGGTGGCATTAACTTAAGTTACATAAGGGGAGCAGAAGGGGCTGTCCTCATACCTGAGCAAGGTCAGAGGTCAAGAGTGAGAGTTGTCTTAAAACCTTTCAGTCAAGTGTCTCTCCTCCAGTGCACCTGTCGCTTAGTCAGGTGTGCAGAGTCTACACAGAAACAAGTAGTCTTTTCCACCCACACTGAATGCATCTGGGGGAGTGGTGTTTTGAGTGAAAGTTGGATATGATTATAAACTAGAACTTTAACAGTGTCTTTACTGTGGAGTTGTCATTTATTATCAGTTATCAGTTTATTTGTTGTTGTTTATTGTGTTAAAAAGAAAAAGTATAATCTTGCTCTGATGCAGCAATTGTGGAATTTCATCAAGAAAGAAGAAGATATCTGCTGATATCTATGTAAACTCAATAGAGCATAAATCAGACCAAGTTGGTTATTCGTTATATAAAACATGTATTATATAGGTCTTGCTTCTTCTTCTCTGTACACTAGGTCCAGCCCGATGTGGCTGATCTTGACTATGGCTCGGCTAAAAAGTACCGCGGGAAGCTGCTGTATTCTTTGGAGTACAACACTACGCAGTCAGAGGTAATCACATAAACAGTAACTTATTAACTCTAAAACCAGTCTGTCCACTCACTCCACTCTACTGTGTGTACCCTGTATGTACTGCAGCTGACAGTGAGCATCAAACAGGCTGACAGCCTCAAGGCCATGGACCTGGGGGGCAGCTCGGACCCTTATGTCAGAGTATATATCTGCCCCGACAAAGACAAGACCTGTGAGACCAAAGTGCTGAAGAACACACTCAAACCTGTCTTCAATGAGCAGTTCACTTTCCAGGTAAAGCTCAAAGAATGCTTTTATACTCACAACTGAATCACCAAGACTCATAACACAGCCTCAAACTGATTATTAGGGCTGAACGATTTGGCAAAAATATCTAATTGTATATTTTGTTGTTTGTGGAGGAAAGTATGGCAATTCAAAAATTATAGCCTTTGCGATTTGCTAATTTTCAACCAGCGATTTAGATTTGATTGTGATTAGTCTTGTGGTCCTACTGACTATGTTTTCATCAATAATCTAGATGAATAGTTTAATAATTTATTCTGAACATTCTTGAAAATGTTTTTGTTTCGCTTAAAAAAGAATACTGAAATTTCAACTTCTTGTGGTCATTATATATATGGCTGTAAATGTCACTCTAAAATGTAATGAAACCTAGCATGAAATTTTGCATTTAGTATCAAAGCCAGTTGAATAAAATTTTTAAAAGCATTGATTTGTTTTAGTTGTTATATTGATAAGGACTGTCCTAAATAAATACGTCAACAAGCAACTAAAAACCAAAAAATTGTCTTCTTCAGTAATCTAATATATAAGTACTTTTATCCAGCTGAGCACAGATTGGGACTGCTTCTGATCATAAACACCTACCTTTTTGTATACTTACTGATCAGGTACTATTTTGATGCTCATATTGTTTTGTTTCTACAGATAACTAAAGCTTCCCTGATGAAGTCTACAGTGGTGATGCAGGTGTACGACTTTAACCGATTCTCCAAACACAACATCATCGGAGAGGTCAGACTGCAGATGGAGAACTTTGACTTGAAGAATGTCATCGAGGAATGGCAGGACCTCAGCGAACCGTCCAAATTTGAGGTTTATAAGATGTCCACAAGGTCCCACTAAGGAAACATTCTATAGTTACATGATAGAATTCTAATACAAGAGACAGCACTTTTGTAATTTACAATAGTTTTTAATAAAATGGGCTGAAAATGTACGATTAAAAAATAAAGACATTGAGCACTCATACGCAGGACAATATAGGATTAGTCAAACATTCATGAATCAATCTAAATACAGTATAAAAATACATTTTTTTGACCAAGTGCAAATCGGACCTAAACAAGGTATAAATCAGGGACCTAAACCAAGACTAAGGCAGAGAACAAGTACATCCCATCTTGTTATTGACAAGAGTAAAATAATCAAATTTGTTAATATTTGTTTCAGGAGGAGAATCGGGGTGAAATTTGTTTCTCTCTGCGCTATGTTCCGACAGCAAACAAACTGACCGTGGTCATCCTCGAAGCTAAAAACCTCAAACCTATGGACATCGGAGGGAGCTCAGGTTATTCACAGTTTACATTTGATTACAATATTGCTTTTTTTAAATTTAGATTTCAATTAAAAAATATAAACATTAGTGGATAGTTTAATATGAATTTAACTGTATCCTGTATCCAAGGGAGAGGTTCCCACATGGAATTGTAGGCTGACATCTAGTGGACCATACAGAGATTACAGGCATTGCCATAATGGATATTGCGCATAAAATAGTACAGAAACATTTACTCAAAGCATAAATCACCATTTTAAGGCACTGTTTAAATGTGGTCATACAATAGTCATTGTATTGATGTATCAGATCTATTTTCAAGTGCATATAGACATTTTGTGTTTGTAGATCCGTATGTGAAAGTGCAGCTAACCTTGGACAAGAGGAAATGGAAGAAAAGGAAGACGTCAGTCAAGAAAAACACTCTGGATCCATATTACAATGAGTCCTTTACTTTCACTGTGACCTTCGAACAGATTCAGGTAAAATTTTATCTAGAGTGTCTGGATTATTCAATCAAATATTTTAGAATCAAAAGTAACAATTGCATGCATATGAAAAATGTAAATTATGATGTATGACACGTAGATGAGAGAGAATAAAATATCAAATTTGATTTGATAAACATCTTTAAAGGTATGTAATATTTTGTTGTATTTTAATAACGATGAATACTATATCGACTTATCGTTCAATAAATGGCAGATTTATTGTGGCTCTTCTTTGTCCTAGTGAGACTACAATGAGATTTGAGCTGTAGAAGATTAAATTATGAGATTTGAGCTGTAGAAGATTAAATTATGAACTTCTATGACTCATTATTGATATAATATACTAATTGATATAAAAAGTGTAGAAATCTGCTATTTATTTATTGCAGCTCATGTTCTTTTTAATTTTAATTTTAATTTTTTTTTTTTTTCTTACAATACTGTACATTTAGAATAGTTTTTGGGGATAATTCTGCTCTATAGTTTGGTTTCAATATTATTGTTTATCGCAAAATATCGCACTTTAAAAATTATTCCAATTTTTTATTGTGACAGACCTACATTTAATGTTGCGTTTGTTGTGTTTGAATTTTCATGATAATAATGAAATTACATAATACAACAAGCAATAATGGCTGAATCAAAAAGGAAGTTTGCATAATAAAAGGCAATGCTAAATAAGTGTTGTTCAGGTTGACATCTCCCAACTCCTTTACAACTCAATTCCTACTGTTTGCTTAGCTCCTTACTTTCTTTTCCAGAGGGTAAACCTGGTGATCGCAGTGTGGGACTACGATGCAGTGAGCCGTAATGATGCCATAGGGAAGATATACTTGGGCTTTGATGCGTCAGGGAACCAGCTGAGGCACTGGGCCGACATGCTGTCCAACCCGAGGCGCCCGGTTGCTCAGTGGCACAGTCTGCTATCGGCCCAACAAGTCAACTCCACCCTCAACCTAAAGAGGAAGGTGCCCATGCCCGGAAAACTGCCCTTCAATGGAGAGCGCTAATCATACAAACTTCCCAAGGACTCTTTTTTAAAATGATAAATTTAAAGGTGCACTATGTAACTTTTCTGGTGGCGTGTCTGCCATCTTCTTGTCTCCATGGAGATGTTATTTTATTGCCTGGAATGTGGTGCAATATGGTAATAACTCATCGATCTCCATGGAGAACAGAAAGTGAGTCACACTAAGATCGCATGTCATTGAATAAATCCAATTAGATGCATTCCAGGCAAGCAAATAACATCTCAATGAAGAGAACGGCTGACTCTACATCTGAAAAGTTACACAGTGTACCTTTAATAGTATTCTTAATAATGTATCAAAATCAAATCAGCAAATTATTTCTGTATAAGCACTTTATTTGTCACAGCTGTATATTAAATTCCACTTTTTCCGATTCAAAAACGTTTGTAGTGATTTACAAACATTTTACACCACCTCCAGAAATAATTTCTAATGAGTACTATCATAAGGGTAAAACAAGGCAGAAGAGGGATTAAACCATGTCAGGATCAAACAAGCTTAAAACTGAAACAAACTAGAAGCCAAAGTATTGTCCTTGAAGAAAAAAATCTAATTGTCATTGAATGCATCCTTCTTCTCCTGGGTAAGGGATATTTATCTTTCTAACTTAAAAAGCCATCAGATGAGTCTATGTATGTCTTCCATTTCAAAGGAGTAAAGTCAATTAAATTAAGTCTAATTAAGCTGAGCTCAGCAGGAGTCTCAGTTGCTGGATCAGGACCTCAGAGACCAAAGATTCATCAGGAAGTCCCAGGGACCACAACCACAGACCAGGAAGTAAACAATGCTACAGCCTTGTTAGTCAGTTCCTGGACATAAGGGTAAAGTCACAAGTGCACAAATAATTGGGAATTTCAGGTGCTTGCTACATGTTGGAATCTGACATCAAATAAAATAAAGTACAATACAAAGGAGTAAAAGTACTAGACAAATTGTTTTGACTAGAGTACAATAAAAAAGTAGGCCTTAAGTCGTTTAATTAGTTGATGGAGCCTTAGTTAACCAAATTTTGTATTAGTTGGCTAATCATTTTATTTAGATTATAATGAATTATATGGGACACCAATAGATAGGAGAATGTTTGCTATGAGTTAACTCAACAGGAAATGTCTTTAGTCTTTAGTCAAGAATTTCTTTAGTTGACTACAGCTCTAATAAAAAGTACTTCTCACAGTACAAAATACTGCTTCCCCCACTACTACCCATAATTCAGTGTTTTCCACAGATTCTGCTGAGACTGTGGTCGGCTAGGTGATCCTTATTTGAATATCTAATATATTTAATATTCAAATAGCAAATGTTTCAAGCACCTTTATGAGTTTATAATAAAGCAACAAGCAAAAAGAGTATTTTCTCATCTGTTTAGACAATGGGGAATCAAACTATCAAACAAACTCTTTATGTCAATGTGAGGCAATGAATCGTACTTCTTGAGTTCTTAATATCTGTTTTTAATTCCATGAAATGTAAGATGTCTTTGGGTGTTGTACAGTAGATATAGATACTTCAATATTACAACAACAGACCATTCAGATGGCTTTTTATTAGTGCTACTCCTTGTTTGGAAAAAGTCTTTTAACAAAAAATAAATCAAATATCAAAACTGTATACACCTCCCTTCATTGCCGCAATGGTCTGATCCTAAACACTGTTGTCATTTTCACACTCAAAGTAAAGAAGGCAGCAGGTGAGAGGGGCTCTGAGTGAACGCAATGCTGACGAGTCTCGCAGCTCAAGGAGCCTATTGATATGCAAATGTATTAGCATCTCAGCAGCTCTTAGCTAATGCCACACTTATACACACAACAGGTCATTTTACACCAATAGTTTAGCATTCAACCATATAAGAAAGGCAACACATAAACTTGAGTCAAGATAACATTTCATTTTAGCTTTTACAGAGAAGGTATAGCAAATCGTATGCCTTCAAGTGTGTGTGTATGTATGTATGTATGTATGTATATATATATATGGCTTATCCAGGTTTGGGACTCGCACAAATATAGTACAATACTTTTAGATGCACTGCAATTTACTGATTTTGTACCTCAGGCGCCCTTTCTGATGCAAGCTTCTGGTATTATTTGAACTTATGGGAGGGTCAGACAGGCTTTTCTAGCTCCTCTTTTATGATGTGAATATTCCTTCCTTGTATTGACAAAGGCAATAATAGCTGGATCCACTCACTTGATTATGGAGAGCAGTGACATCAGCAGGTCGGTGGGTTACCAGGGAACCAGGAGAGATACCCGGCCATCCTCCAATTACCAAAGCAGATGAACTCAAGATGCTCATCAGATCAGCCTGTAGATGACTGTTGATTGTTCTCTCACACAGCTCCTGATATCTGATATACACTGAGGACAGCTGGACATCTAGCACCTGCAAACAAGTAAGAAGTAGTATAGAAAAATCCTTGCAAACATACTGCAATTGTGTGTGCTAATGGCGTGTACAAAATGTGAAAAATGTTTCTTTTTTTATTTTATTTATATCTACAATGGTCACTAATGGGAATATCTGCAAGTAACATTGTTTTTTAATTCTACTGTACTTCGCTACTTCTTGTATGTTGGGCTTTTAGAAACAGAAGTGAGGTCTAGTGAGTTGATTGATTGTTTTTTAATGAAACATGTATTTTTATGCTTTGGGATATTCTAAAACTCACAGCCTCCATTTGTGCTGATGGTTTTCACCTGTAAGCAAGAAAATGGAGAGGGAGGGAGCAGAAGGTTGCCACAGTGTGATAACTACATTTATTTTACGCTGCATGGAAAAAAGTAAAATTATGATGGCAAAATGCAGTGATCTGTGTTCTGTATTTTAGGTAAATATTACAGGACTTAAACTGCTATTATTTTTAACATTAATTTGACGTTATCAATTGAAATCTTTGTTCTTTTTTGTTGCTTCCTTATGATAAATGAAAGCAACAAAAAAGAACAATACTTGCTACTGTGTAAAATGGTGGTTAATAAATGCTGGTCAACATAGATCTATAAGTGGTCTATGAAAGTATAATAAGATCATATTATATCCATTGTCTTAACTGAATGAGAACTTCCAACACTTTGGATGGTTTAAAATAGAATTTCCCCAAGTTAGGACTTGAAGGCGAAACACTATCCTCCAAAAGACCTTATTTTATTATATTATATTATATTCAGTGTTATTGTTAATAAGTGGCAATGACCCCAAAAGAATATAGTTACTATAAAAGAAAGGATAATAAATCTGCACGCGGTGTTGGTTTATTTCCTACGAGGCAGTGAGCAGGGATAAACATTGAAGAGCAAAGCCGCAGTTGCGCACAGGTGGTTGGGCTCACAGCGGAGGAGATGCTCGGCTGGCGGAGCTGTTTGGGAGCCTGCCAGCATCGAGCACCGCATAAATTATCACATTTTAAGTGATTGTTGCTGGCATTGGGTCTTGAAGTCTAGCAGCTGACTTACTTTGGGCGTGAATGAGCAACAAAACCAGCTTCCCTTAGATAGGGTTGCCAATAAGCGGTGGGTAGCTCGCTATGCTCGCAGTACTACTATGGCTATCCTTTAGCATACTACCAAAAGGACAAATATGTAATTGTGGCCATTGCAAGTAAACGTCACAGGTTCGTTTCAGAAGTAGTTTGCTAAGTGTCTGCATCAGTATGACAGCATGACTTTCAAACCCTGAACTGACAAAAGAACTAGCTTTGTTAGCCTGTGCTTAGCGGCTAACATAGCTGCAGACGCTAGGGTCCATGCACGGAGCCTGCAAGATGTGCATCCCATGGAGGTGAAGTGTTTCCCGGCTTGGCTAAGATGGGGGGTCGCCTAAGACAACCTCTTCTGCCCCTGTCAGCAGGAGGCGAACCATGGGGACTGAGGAAGAGTGGAACAAACAAAGTGCTCAAAAACTCCTGGATAAAAAGGTCCTCCAAAAGCAGAATGGGCGGCTTGGTAAGCTCGCACTACTTTCAAATAATTCCATGAATGCCATTCCCACGTCTAATTCATACTGCATGCATGTCTTTTTAGGCATAGTGAAAAACTTGTTTAAAACCCAAAACACACTCCAAATTCAGTCCATCACCCGCTCTGAATGTGCAGGTATGTAACTTATGCAGGGAAAATTATATCAATAATTTTTAACCCATAGATATCATTCATTGTTTACTTTTAAATTTCTCGCCCAACTCAGGCTCCTGTCCTGATTTGATGATGAACAGGCACGACCAGATAGATGTGCGCCCCGTACCGGTGGCCCTCACCCCCCAGCTGCCCCCCAGACTGCACCGGCCCCTCTGCGTGTCTGTCTCCTCTGACAGCAGTGGGCGATTCAAGGCATTGGAGACCCAGGAATGGAAGAACAATCTCAAAGCCCAGGTAGAGTAACAGTTATAAAGTTAGATATATCTACTAAAGATTGAGTAAACAAGTTGATGTGTTTACTCAAGACTTGGTAATAGTCAGGGAGAATATGGGAACAGAATGACAGAGATGTCTACTCCAGGTAAGGTAAAGAAGTACTGTGTACTTGTAGTAGGAAGAACACTTGGAGAAAAAGATTAAAGTGGATTTACTGAAAAGAGTTAATTTACTTATATCAAATGTGATAATCATTTTGTAAAAAAGTTCTTCAAAAACTGTGGTTTATTTTGTAAGTAATTGTTGTGATGTTTTTATTGGCTCTACTCTGTTTTTATTGGCTCCACTCTGTTGTCATTATTATTAGCAGTTATTGGACTGAAATACTGTTGAAAGAATCCATTGCCCACTTCCTTGTGTGTGTTTCAGATGGAGCAGGCCCACAGTGCAGGGGCAGCCAGCAGCACTGGCTCTCTGGAGCGTGCCTCTCTGTTCTGCGCCTCAGCCTCCACCACCTACAGCTCGGGTCTGTCCAGTCCTGTTGAGTTCCTCAACAAAAACAAGTCCTCCAGCCGCTTCTCTCTCTTCTCTCCGCCCTGGAACAGCAGCTCTGAGTCTGAATCCAACCCTCCATCTCGCTCCGGTTCCAAAAAACTGCGAAACTACAGTCGAAGAGCCGCAACAGGTCCCGCTGGAGCCAGGGGACCGGATGTCCCTGACCCTAAACCCAGTGAACAGTTCCAGTACTCCGAACCAGTCATCTCTAAAGTAACTGACTACATCTTTGTCGGGAATCTAAACGCTGCTTACAATGGCCGTACTTTGTGTCGTAACAACATTGACAGTATAATAGACATGAGTAACGTGCCAGGTGAATCTGGCCCAAATCTCAATCTCATCCCTTGTACATGCTCTAGAGGGGCGCGTCACAGCTGGTCCAGGCTTAAGGTGGATATCAGTGACGTACCGGATGCTCTGGGAGACGGTCCCGCCTTAAAACAGCGGTGCTTTGAGGATATCAATGAATGCATTGACGCCTCCACAGAAAAGAAGAAGAGGGTCCTTGTTCACTGTCGGGATGGGTTTTCTCTTGCCCCCACTTGCATAATTCAGTACCTAATGGTGAAGCAAAACATGAGGCTTATTGCTGCCTATGAATTGCTAAGAGCCAAGTATCCGGTGAACATCAGGGAGTGCCATCAGAATGTATTGGTGAGCCTTGAAAAAGCATTGCGACCAGGAGGCAATGTGGATCCTGAATGCTTCAAACAGGCCATCTCTCGCAAAGTGGCATGGACATGACTGTAAAATAAACATGGACAATAACACACATGATCCAGCTGCATATATTTGTCCCACATCAGTTTGGTGGTCGTAAAACTTGATGTTTTTTTCCTCGTACCTATAAATGTGAACGGGAAAATAGACTTGCATACAGCCATGTGGTGTACAGATGTGAAAAGTGCTGGCTGTAGAATTCATATAGTCCTGCTTCAGATCTGTGCCATACTGATAACAATATACATTACTGCAGTTTGTAAGAGATAACTGATGTCATTCAGATACGGCTGGAGAATCTATTCACATAATTAGGTTTGTTTAACAGTCCCTAAAATAGAAGATTTGGTGTTGATGCAGCCAACATTTTTCAGTAACAGAATGGAAATTGAAAGTTCTCCTACAAATCAATTGTTTTCTCAGATTTATCACTTTCTTTGTCTGGCAGTGTTGTGGATACATAAATCTACTTTCATTTTAAACCTACTTTGTGATGCACCAAATGCACCAGTCATGTATGCATGCTTCTATTTTATCACAAGGAAATTTTAATATACTTGGTTGAAACATTGTTTTAGGTTCAATGCATAATCTTACTTGAAATTTTATATTTTTGTGTGGTTACTACCTGGTGAAATATGTGCAAGTACATTATTATTTTGTATTTAACAATTTTATCCCTTGGCTGAAATTTAAAATGGCTGGCGTATCTGCTCTGCTGTTAAGTGGAGCCCAGTTAACTATCAGTACTGACTGGACATGTATGATCTGCTTATATTTTGATGAACTATTGCACATGGACACATTTTTAAATCTATTTTTTGTCTGTTTTTTGTTTTGTTTTTTTTCTTAAGAGAAGGTGTAATGACCAGATCGTGTCCTCCATGAGGAAGTTTGTAGCCCGCTTTTTAGTTTAATTTCTTTAGTTTGGTGGGGCTCATGTGATTTTGGTGTATGTATGCAGTGAAGTTGGTTGTGCATCTTTGGACTGTAAGTATTGTCAGGTGTCTATGCCACTGAACGGCAATTCAGGGTCAACGCTGCAAGAGATGACTTTGCACTAACAGTACAATTATCCACAATGGAAGGTATTTCCTCAACTTTTTCCCTGTATCCTGGTCAACCTTTCCTGATAAAATGAAGCAGCACTTCAGTTCATCTTTCTATAGTAAGATGTATGACTGACAGTGGCTGGACTTGACGTTCAAGTTTTACTAAATGGTTTTAAGGCATTGTATTTTATATGATTTAATTAAAGTAATAAGCTGTTATTTTACAGCTAAACTATTGATGAATATATAAGATATACTTAAAATGACTGAAAACGGTTAATTAGATGACTGGGACAACAGAATCATGTAGTAATTCACAAGATTAGGAATTTAATAAATAGCAAATCTATACTGATAAAACAGTTTACATCAAACATCTGCGCATTAACAGTAATTATTGAATTTTGGTATCGTTTACGTGATATACAAAAGATCTTTGGGGAACAGTGAAATGGCATCCTAATAATGTGTATTTTCTTATGGGCAGCCTTAATAAAAATCTATATTTTGTAAGACATTGTATCAATCTGAAATATTCCCTGGGAGCACAGTAAATCTTGATGTAAGAGTTGATGCTAAAAGTATGGTGCCTTGTTTGGAGTCGTTTTGTGACCGTATGGTGACAATTGCACACTTTGTATATGGAAACTCAGATTTTAATGGTATATTGTAAAATGTTCATTATTTTCTGGATGTTTATTTTTTGGAGCAAAAAATTATTGAACCATGAAAATAGTGCTAAGTGGTCCTGGCTGTAATATAGTTCTAGCAGTGCGTGTATAGTTATGGTTGGTGACGATATTCAAGATGTGTTCAAAACTTGTACAAGGCACTGCAGTAGTAGTTGTAGTATTATATGTTTGATTTTCCATTGTAAATGTTTTTGTAAAGAATACCTCCACCTACCACCATCGGACTAAATGGTTTTCTAACTTGTTCTCAGGTGATTTCTCAGTGGTCCCGAATGTTCTCAGTGAATATGATGTTGAGGTCTGTGAAGCAATGTATTTATCATATTTCTTAAATCGGATATATTTGTACTGTTCACCAATAAAAGAGGAAATTAATGGGCTTTACTTTTCATGAGTGAACTATTACTACCATGCCCAGCAAATTCAGAATATTATCTGTATTTTTTTATATAGGGTGATATCTGTCTGGACTCCACGCCCTCTGTTGCGTCCCAAGCCGTGATCATGCATCAGATTTGTTTTTTTCAGTGACATGTGAAACAAACGATGTTACTGGTCACCTATTATTTACAAATAAAATCTAATTTATCTCACCTTAGTTTAACAGTTTAGTGCTTGCTCATTGATCCTGCAAAAATCCCTGTGATACTTTTTCCTTGTTTTTTTCAAATATGAATGGACTATGTGTGTCCACAATTGGCTAATCCACCTGTCACTTGCACCCAATTGAAAATGGGGATTATAAATACTATTAATATGCAAGAATAATAGTCAGAAAAATGTAGTTTTCCTTCACATTAATATTAATAAACTAGGGTGTCAAAATTATTCTGTTAATCTATAGTCTTGACTATACAGGCCAAAATAATAGACCCACAACTATACACTCTCATATAAGAATAGAAGCCATTCTTATTGTCCAGTCATGCCCTTCAAACCCTGATGTATATACTCCCTATTGACTCAAGTCAAAATATCTAACGTCTTTTATAGTTTGTACTGTCTATAATATATATATATATATATATATATATATATATATATATATATATATATATATATATATATATATATATATATATATATATATATATATATATATATATATATATTTATTTATTTTTTAAGAACTGCAACTATAAAACAACTGTCTCTTCCAATAATCAAAAACACAAATATTTTATATTGTGAAATCCCTACAGACAACCTAACTGCAAAAAAAAATAAAGAAGTTAAGCACGTCGGATGGTTAGGAGTGCGTCTTGAGTAAATTGTATCTAATCCTAATGTATAATAACTTTAAAATACAACATAAATCGCCTTGGTATGTTTGACAGCCCTTTGCCTTGTATTATGTTCCCACTTGGCCAGCTCCTGTTAGCAGCTTCTTAATAGCCTGCCTATAGCTTCTTAAATGACTGTTTTAGAAAACCCACTCATCCCTTCCACCTGCTTCCCCTTTGACTTTCATCACAACACTTGCTACGTCTTACTCACTGGAAAACCTCTTTGATACATTTGGTACAATTTATATGTTACAACAACTATTTTAAAGATATAATAAGGGACATTACTGAGTCTATTAATTGGCCTGTTCATGACATTTTTTTATTCTAACCGCGCCTTCTTTTTGGGGAAGACCCTTGGAATTTGCACAGTTAATAGTACTCTTGGGGGATAAGTGTTTTATAATAGACACGTAGGGAGGAGATTGGGGAGTGGGTGTGGGGGGGTCGGATCTAAGATTTCAGATGTTGCACTGCCGATTGGTCTGGAGAAAACGAACTTCCATAAAGAGAATGATGGGGTTCCCTTTGCCTTTGGGGAATGCAATATATACCAAGTTATCTGGCCAAAGAAAAGGCCTTCCTGAATTCAGTCTCGGTTTCCAGCAGATAAGGTAAGACATAATACAATAATCATAAATATGGCAAACCATGGGTAATATTTTTCAATGTGACATATCACAATTGAGACCTCATCTATATACAATACAATTTGTGTGTTTTATTGTTTCTGGCAGTGATACGGTTTACACTATGATTCTGAAGAGAATAGAGAGCTGTTTCAATGAAGCTTGTTGGGACGGGGCACGTTGTTGTGTTGAGTTGTAAGATGATAGTCCCAGGGTTTACCGCCGTGTCATCACAGTTAGTTTGGAGTGATTTGCTGTCACTGACCTCAAGGATCACTTGAATTTGTGTAAGCATGGTCAAAGTGCTTTACTTTTCAGAACATTGCAGGTTGAATAGTAACATTAGGGCAAAAACATAGAAGAGATTTTATTATTTGTTTTCCATGTAAGAATTTTATTGCATTGCCTGGAATGTTCCACAGCAAGACAGTAGGACGCAGTTACAGGTCAGACCTGCACAGAGGTGGACCCACTTTTCAATGTATAGTGCAGAAAAAATGCCTACAATGAATTAAATGCTTGTTAAATACAGTTAATGCCACACAGTGGAACACTTCAAGCAAACAATAAAATGGAGACAAGCAGGTGGTGTACTCTTCACCAGAAAAGTTACACAGCACACCTTTAAGGGACTATGGAGTTAATATGAGTGGATATAAAATGTGAAAGTGAATTTGGTTGTTTGTTTGTTGTTACCAAGGTAAACTATGGTAATTTGTTATGTTTTGCTGGAGGTTATAAGATGTTTTGGATGCACTTTTTTCAATAATGATTGTGTTGGTACAAAGACTCGTAAATTTGGGCTTTATCATATGTAGAGATTCCCAAAATGTTACTGTTTGGCATTACTGTAATGTATTTCAATATATATGTTTACTGTGCATTTTGCGGCATTTTCTGCAATAGAATTCCTTACATTGTATTGAAACATTTCTAAATATGGCTATGACTGCTGTTCTTATATTTGTTTTGTAGATGTGTAAATATGCATTTTAGTCACTATTTCATGAATCAACGAGTTTCCTGTTTCCTTTTAGACTTGAGGAAATGTACTGTTGTTAAGTTTTTGTTTTGTTAGATTGTTCGACACTCTAATTTTAGTCCAGCTGACATCCGTGCCGAGTCAAAGTTGTTTGGGCTAACAGAGGAGCTATCAAGTGTTTGAAATAATCTCCCAGAAGACAGACTGCTCATTACAATGATTCCCCAGTGAGACAACTGGACCCCCCTTGGGTGTCCCGATATAGACAGGGCTTTTTCCTTAAGGCGGACTTGATGATGCTCGAGTTGGTTTTGGGTTACATCTAAGTGTACTTTATATTGGGAAAAGATGAGGCAGAGGTATTCTTGTCCTGTTCATCCTCAGACTGTCATGGCCCTGTGCACCCAGCATTACACAGGGATAGACACTTCACAGGAGTATATATAATGATACTTTGTAAAAATGAAAACGTGCTTTAATTACCTAAAACGGACTCAATACAGAAGAAGTTTAAGTCAAGTTTTGCCTAATAATGTTTTTGTTGCTTCTGGATTGTGAGAAATTGGTGGTTTAAATCCTATTTTCCTAAAACACTTTCTAGTATGAATGTGTTGTCTTGGCATGTTTTTGATATACAGCATTATCATTTATTTGGAGCTAAATATTAAAAAATGCTTTCCTGATTTTCTGGAAATATTTTTTCTATAGGGTGTGAAGTGAAACAAACCGCGAAGATGTCAGAGTGAGTAAAACAAACCTGTTTTTCCCCTTATATCGCATTCATGTGTATTTATTTTTATATACAATACATGTGTGGATATAGTTGAATTGTTTATCAATGTAAGTACTTTTTGTCTTTATAAATTTACTTTGGTGAAAAAGAAAAAAGATGTCCTCGAGTCGGAAGCATCATTTAAAGGTAGGGCATTTTTGGGGATGTTTAGACTGGTCCAGTGTGTGGAAATACACAAGGTGATGATAGTTTGAGTTACTTGCTTGGTTTTTCCCCTGGCAGAGCTTGATGCTGTCCATTGCCAAAGGCCTGCTGGAGGAGGAGGAGAGAGAGCGAGAGGAGGAGAGGGAGCGATACATGGATGAAAACTGCCCCCCTCTGTCCCTGCCCCGGAGCATGCAAGAGCTACAAGT
The DNA here is from genome assembly GCF_009829125.3 of Periophthalmus magnuspinnatus. NCBI lineage: Eukaryota > Metazoa > Chordata > Actinopteri > Gobiiformes > Gobiidae > Periophthalmus > Periophthalmus magnuspinnatus. The sequence goes on along the minus strand of NC_047131.1, from coordinate 17,546,173 downwards.
ATGAACCCAAGTAACACACGGAACAATACAATGAGATGGTTAATGAAACTTATTATAAATGGGATTTATACAAGATTTAATAATGAAAAAGTAGAATTACAATTATCAAATAACTATATTCTATTAGCCTAATATGCGTTTCCTACTCTAATAAAAAAAATAAATTACACTATTGCAGTGGAAAAAAAAAAAAAAAAATCTAAACAAAATAAAAATGGCAGCTGACACGAAAAAAAGAAAATTAAACAGTTGTGCATCACAGACCTCTGCTGAATCAATGAGCAAAGCATTAAACACTCACGTTTATCAGTGACAGAAGTTTTGTTGTAATGATAGATGACCAATCAGCTTGTCGGTTTCCCACGTATCACTGAAATAAACATACCTGATTGCACAACTTTATTTGAGTTTGACTTGAAACACTTGGCAACAGAGGAAAGGGTGTTGTGTTTCTAGATCAAGAGTCTGGCTGCCAGGCTAACTTTATATAGCTGACTGATGTGTAATAACTTATTCAAAAAAGTGGCACTATGCGGTTCCACTTATTTAAAAAATAAATACCTACATATATACATAAATAAATCAATAATAAAAATAAAAAAGAAATATGGACCTACATTAATAACATTATGGCCGATCTATGAAAGATTCTGAAAATCATCCATTGTGTTTGTATCCCCAAAATCAAAGGCTTTTACGAATTGATGTTTTGTGAATCTCTTTTCAATCAAGGCCAATGCACGATAAGCTGCTGGATGAAACATAAGTCGACACTAACACGGGATTTAAAATGACTTTGTTTGGGCCAAGGTCCGATTTGTGGATGAGATGTGCCCATATCACTCAACACAAGCCAAACCACACATACTCTACCTGGCTCACGTACCCCTGCACTGTGTATGGGACCTGAAATGGTGGACATTTAATTTTACGGCAACATAAATGTTTTTTATGTCTTTTTGATACAGATTTAGAGGAGAGTGTTCTGGCCATGAGCTGACATTTATTACATGCTTAATATCACATACCGTTGGCTGTGGATGGCTCCAGTGGTGGGGTGGATCGTCGCCGGTATTTAAGGGCCACTGGGCTGGAGCCAGGATTGTGGGAGCAGATGCACGCCACACTTTCCCAACAACAGGCAGCTACAACCAGCAACCACTGAGAAATAAAAGAAAGGCATACTATATTATCATTTCATAAGAAGTTGGTATTACCCTTTAAATGCTCTATTCTGTATTATAAGGATTGTATATCATATGCTCCTTCCATATGACATAGACTACGGTCCCAAACACATTGAGACCTGCTCAGGTTCCAGAAGTAAATTCATTTTTCTCCATGTTTTTCCCGAGAATTCAAACATTTGAGGCACACGGGACGCTCAGTAGTAATTTTACTTTTAAACCCCAAGAGGTGAGCTGAACTGTTGAGCTCCATAGACTCGTGTGTGCCAAGAAAAACATCTACAGGAACTTCAGCCATGAGAGAGCTGAACAGATGAAAGTCACCTTAATCGTAATCAGCATTCTACACCTCAACTCCTGTCAGATATCTGCTGTGTCGTGCAATGATATAATCTAACTTGAACAACTTTTTTATTGTGTATTTTATGTGCTTGAAATGAAAGTTTATGGAAGGTTGTGGGTTGAGAGAACGTACAGGCCAAACATGCAAATTGTTTTAAATGGAATACAACAGTCATTCTTTTCTGTGTATATCTTCCTTGAACAGTTAACTGCAATCGGTCCCAAACAGAATAAAAAAAAATATATATATATATATATTTATCTGTCGCTCAAAAATATATATGTTGCTATTATTTGTAGTAACTAGTTCACAATATGGTTTCTCCTTCCAGGAAATGTGCAAAGAAATCCACCGCAAAATCGATGTGATTGATGAGGAGCGATACGATCTGGAGATGAAAGTTACCAAGTCCAACAAAGAGGTACAGAACTGCTCAGATATCTTTTTCTTTGTTATTTTTGGTAAGATTATTACACAACTAAAATATGTCAGCTTTTGTGCCTTTTTAGATTGACGACCTGAAGATCAAAGTCCAGGATCTGATGGGCAAATTTAAGAAACCAGTTTTGAGGAAAGTGCGTATGTCTGCTGACGCTATGCTCAAAGCTCTGCTGGGCTCCAAACACACAGTCAACCTGGACCTGAGAGCCAACCTCAAACAGGTCAAGAAGGAGGTCAAGGACGAGGTGAGAATTTCATAAACGTAACACTCACTTGGATTTACCTGTTTACCCATTTGTTAATTTCTTTTTTATTATTATTATTATTATTATTTGCAATTTTGTGTGTTCACCGCACTGCAATATCAATGAGTTGTTTTACTGGTTTCAATGTATTTATGTATATATGTATGTTTATTATTGGCATATAATCTTACGTGAAATAAAATTAAAAATCTAAAATTGAAAAACTACTCAATACTAGACAAATATTTTAACTAATATATGTGTTGTTTATAACTCATAAAGCAGATCAGAAATTTCATACCGTAATGGTTAGTTTAATTTTCCCTAATAGGTTTTTGTTTTGCTGTTTCAGGATAAGGAGCTGCGTGACGTTGGTGACTGGCGTAAAAATATTGAAGACAAGTCTGGCATGGACGGAAGGAAGAAGATGTTTGAGGCTGAGGCTTAGATCACACACTTTATCTACCTAATTTATATCAATCCCATTTCTCCTGCAAACACGTTATAATAGTCATAATACTGTATCTACTGAACACAAGTGCATGTTAAAGGCACAAGAAGCTATAGGCCATGCTGTAAAACCGGACTCAATAAAACATTTTTCAACTTTTATCACACTTTACTGCTTAACTTTTTCACTCACAAAAAATGGAAAAATGCCCAATGTCTTTTCGAGGCATTTAGAGTTCAGTTACAGACGATTGCCGAGTATAGCCTATGTCACAATATTACCATAGGAGGCAGATTGGTGGTTTTCAATGTGATGTTGTCATACACTCAGATGGGGGGTAAGAGCCACTTTTCCCTATTGATTGCAGTATACTTTTTCTTGAAATATCCAAAATGTAAATTCACAAATATTGAACCTGATCATTTCTGTTAGTAACTGGACGCTAAAACCACTATATGACAAAAATCTGCATTTTATCTGCATTAATTTATCTGTCCCCATGTGTACTAAATATTATTAGCCTTTAGAATATTATGATGCCATCTGAAACCCAGCAATTAGATTTATGTAATGACCCCAAATCATGAACTAAAAGGAAAGATTTAATTTCTACATTTTCAAACTGAAGCCTAAAAGTGATTCAACTGAACCAAAATCTCACTGATCATCTTATGCACAAACATAAATGATCAGATGTCACTTCTCGGTATCATGTGATATAACATTGAACACCAGTGGATCTAGTCCAGGTTTGAGTCCTGTTTCCTGGAGGTTGCCGTTTTAATAGGTGCAAAGCCTCTAAGGGTGTCAGAGTGACTGAGCGGACTGGCAAAATGGGGGGCCACCCTAAACACGTCCTTAACGAAGACGCAGGTGGGCTAAAAGAAATATGATACTTAACTAATGAATTATTTCACACTATTTATTTATTTCAGCAGGTTAGACTTAGAGATTACAGCACCCTGGAAGTCAGAAAAATGAAATGTTGAAGGTACGTAAAAGCACTTAAATAAACAATCAGTTGATATGCTGGTTGGGCGAACAAATTAATGGAATAAGATCCTTTACTGGTTGATGTGGGCCCAGAACATTCCATAGTGTTAAAACCTAAAATGAAATTCATATAAGGCTGCTCTGTAGTCACTTGAAGGATAGATAACAGTTACTGAATACATCTGGGTCAGTTGTACATACCGTAGTTCTGATATAAGGAAATAAATGCTATTTTTAGTCTGCACTGGTATTGGTACTAGTATTGGTACTTTATCAGGGTACCAGCAGATATACTGTACAGTACATCGATACAGTATTAATATTGACAGGGACTGACAAAAGGCGGATTGGTGCATCTCTATTATTTGAATTACATAGTACAAATTACTATTACTACTACTTCAACTTAATTATCCATGTAATGTATAATAAAACAGCGTGTGATGCTCTGCTATGTGAGTTTTCTGTTTCAGCTTGTTTGCAATGCAGGCATGTAGTTTGCACTAATCCGGAGCGGCTGCCTGCAACAACTCATGGTGAGTTCCCAACGCTTTTAAACAATGATTCATATATCTGTTTTGTCATTTTAAAATATTAGAATATAGAAGTAAAAGGAAAAAATAGTCAAGTTTTTTTTCATGGGTAATTTGTCCCAATTTTATGAAACAATAACACAACACACTAAATTATTTTGTTACATTTTGTTCAATATTAATCCCCAAAATACAAAAACTAGTCTTAAACATAGCAGAAAGACTCTAAAATGCATATCAGAAAAGCTGGTATGGTCACATTTTTACATAGACCTGTCGCTATTATATTTTCAATTTTAAAACGTTTGCTATAAATTGATGTAGTTGTGGTCCATTGTGTCCAACAGATGACACTAGATAATACGAATGACAATCTTAAAGGGTGGGTTATTTATAATGAGGCGGGCCGAGGAAGGGGACAGATGACACTGTACTGTATTTCATGACCTTGCCAGCCCATTGGTTTGACCAGTAATCCACTTCCATAAAGAGAAAGTGGAGGATTTAGAGCCTATCACAGATTGCAATATATACCTTCTTAGCACTCACTGTGCTCCGGGACTGGTCTGTGCTGCTGGACTTTAGCAAGCCAAAACTCTTCTCGGACAAGGTTGGTCTGGACCTGCTTGACAGAGTAGAAGAAATTTGCTTTTGAATTTAATTTGCTTTAATTTCTAGCTTGTTAACTTTACATGTTCAACTTTTTCTTGATGCTAACGTTTGTGTTCATCAATTTTAATATACTAGTTAGCTTTAAATTTGACTTCAGACTAATGCTTGTAAACTAAAACTACTGATATTCAAATCTTTCAATAAATCTTTCCTTCACCTTTATCTTAATAACCTGTGGACCGTTTTATTGAGACACCCTAACTGTTTGCATGTTTGTCGCAGCATCTTGAAGTGTGAGGGTGCTATCCATAGCACTTGGCTGTTAACAATCAGGAATTTCGAGATTTTATGGTTTGCTTCTAATTGACGTCAGATTATTTCCACACAGATGACGTCAATTTGATTACAACCTTAAAAATTCGATCACTCTGTGTTGACGATGGAAATGTCCAGTTGTCCCAATTTGTTCTTGGGCATTGTTTTGTGAAGGCTGAGGGACTAGTTCTTCATCTGAGTTTAGAAAAGCCGGGATACATTTTTAGGCGTCCCCGGTGGCGTAGGGGTGATGTATGGTCTAGTGAAGAGGCTCGCTGAAAGGCAACACCACTACAAGGCATGAACCTGAAAACCAATCCGTCAAGTGTTTATCCTGCTGTCATCGCCCTGACGTTTCCCAGGAAAATCTGCTCTAATCTGTGGCCAACCGCTGCCATCCTCAAACTGCATGATAATCCAAGGACTTCCAAGCTATAAAAAAAAAAATTAGAATCTTTGATAAAGTTAATCTGGATTTGTGCTGAACATAAATGTCGGATTTATTAGTTTGCTATAGGAGGTTGTTATTGGAAATCTTTATCAGTTAGAGACATGCTACTTTTGATAAGGCATCCTCTTATTGACGAACAGGAATGTATAACTTAATGTGGCAAATTACATTAAAATTCTGTTTACATAACACTGACCTTTTAAAATTTCAGTGAATTGGTTGAATTGGTTTCTTACTTATTTATGTGATTATGTATCTATGTAATCTCTGTGCAAAGACATTTTTTGATTATTGTAAAAATTATTTAGGGTCAAGGATAACAAACCTTAAGTATTTAAAGCCATTAAGTATTTTTTATTGATTTAAACAAATAATCTATTAACATATAACACAGAAAAGGCCAATTTCTTCCTGTTTATGTTTTACGGTTAAAGCACATTATTTGTTTACATAGTGATACAGTAATAGGACTGTATTGTCTTGTCAAATAAATGCACTTTAATTTTAGATTTTATTTTGAAATACAAATATCTAAGCAAAGGGCAATGCCAAGTATTTACATTGGCACCGCTTTATAGCCCGGTAAGACTGGCACTATTTTAGCAAACCCATTTCAGACAGTTATTCTTTCTCCTCTGAGTGCGAGGCCGACAAAGTGAACTTTCCTCTGAGGTCAGGTTATTTCGGCACTCTGCTCTAATGTCTTAGTTGTCCAAGGGATGTTCCACAGTGTTGGGTTACTACACGCCCTCCTAACCCTCCCTTGAGGGACAATCCCTCATGAAATACACGCCACACGTTCACTTAAGACAGAATTTCGGACCATATTTAAACCCCGCAGATAGGACCCCTTCACCACGGCAACATGGTGTCAAGTCCTGAGAGTTTTGTGGTTCTGAAAATACAATGTCATCCCCGGAGATAGCGCCAACCTTTTATTAGTTTACAGTTGACAGTTGCCATTTGTTCTGCAGGCAGCTCTGGGTTTTGAGATGCCTGCAGTAGTTGTCTGTTTAGTTGTTGATGTCTTTTCTTTTTAAGACAAGCCCCTGTCATTTTTACCCATATAATGAAGACGTGAGGAACAGCTGTGGTCACAGGAATAGATGGATAATCCGCAGGTCCGCACCAGCTCCTAAACATTACAAACAACTCCAGTAGTGTCTGTTGCCTTATCTCTTAAAGTATACAGAAGGCAACCGGATAGGCATTTCTACTGTAAACCTGTCAAAAGGGAGGGATATTCTTGGAGAGCTACACCACTGTCCAGACTTTACACTTTAAATGTAGAATAAAATCAGTAAAAGAGAAAGTTTGACAATCGACTGTCATGAGCTCTGTTAAAGAGTTTTAACAAATTTATCATAAGCATGAAAATCTGGGGTTGGCATGTTGCTTTTTAGTAAAGACGAAGTGTCATTTAAGACCCAACATAACATTTGTCAGAGATTATCCATGATAAAAAAAAAAATATATTTTTTTTTAAATTGAAGATGTTTCACCACTCACCCTGGAAGCCTTTTTAGGGTTTGCATTTTTAGAATCTAATATATCTATAAACACAATTTTATGAAATCTGATATTTTACCAACATCCTGATTCATTATGAAACAGTTTATTAGCAAACAAACATATTTATTTATGCTATATTATTACTATTGATTTATCAAACAAGATTGTGCTATAGGAGAGGTTCAATCAAGAGGCATTGTCTCTGCAAAGACTTATCCTGCACGGTTCACAATACATGTTTTATCCCATACTTATATATATGATCTCCAGAGACCTTCCTGCCTGTTACGATTATTCACAGCTACATAACCTGCTCTAGCTGTCTGTGAGATCACCCTGCTTCAAGATGCAAAAGGAAACACTTCTTGTCTTCCTTAATATGTCAATGTTTCAACCCAGCTTGTCTAGGGTCAGGGAAGTAACAAAAACTGTTTGGAAAAATTGTGAAATAAAGTAGTAATTTAATTTACAGGGTTGTAAAAGGCAAAGTAACAAAAGTGGACTAAAATATTTATGTAAATGTATACAAACAAAAAACAAAACTAAGAAACCAAAAATAACATGTTTACAGATGCATTTTGTCTCTAAAAACTGGTCGCATAGGCCTACTAAAAACGAGTGACAAAACTAAGGGACACATAACACAAAAAGAAACCAGGAGTGTCCCAAAACAAATAAAGTCACATGCCTGCAAACAGAATTGAGTGACAAAATAAGAAGAAAGAAAACTAAACTAGTGTCTCACACACAAAGTTAGACACAGGGACAAACAAGTGACTAATGAACTAACTGAGACACATACAGAATGGCATACTGGCCACACAGACCAGCAGCCCCAAGCAGGTGTGCTGGATCCCTTTAAGTAGGGGAGGTGGCTACAGGTGAGCCACAGGATTGGCCAGGCGGGGAAACAGTCCTTCAATCACCAGCAAGGGCTCACACAGCAAGGATTTCATGGGGGAAAGGTGACAGATTCAGTCACACAGTAAACATAACAGACAAATACTAACAAATGAAAAGACCTTAAGACCTAGGGTCATAACAGTCAAACAGCAAAATGTTCATTAGGAAAACAAAAAAGTCATTATAGGACCTTAACATGCCTTAACATGTATAATGTAAGCACTACTTTTTCATTCTCCAGAGGCACAGTTATATAAGATTATGGTATCAGTACTTTGGAGCTTTTGAAAGAGGCTAATGGTTGTTATGTTGGACTTAAGTCTGCATTAGAGGATATTCAAACAAAGGCCTTTCTTTCTGACACTTGTACAGATCTAAAGATACTTTTTGACCTGTTGCTGGCTCTCTACAATCAGGGAAGTTTACGTGAATCACCCTCTGTGCATTGGGAGTAACTGGGCCACATTTACCGAGTATCTAGTAGTTGTTCCTATCTGGATCACAATGCTGAACCCTCATAGACAAAGCTATGCTACTGGAGCCGCCAAAAATAGCATTATGGTTCTGCCACGCATTAACACCAAGCAGGTTACACAGATCAGTTCCATGAATTTTCCTAGAATTAGACTGACAACTTAAGCTAGAATTATCACGATTCATCAGGCCCCAATGTGAGAAGAACTATTACAATGGCAGATAGTGTGCAATTGTTTTGATTAAGATAGATTGGGTGGTGATGACAGAATAGATCAGTGGACAGTGGTTCTGTATAATAATATATAATTGACATAAAATATAAATTATTAATGTAATTAAGATTGCCTATTAAAAAAAAATATATATATATATATATATTTAGCTATGTAATAAGTTACCCATCACTATCACTCAATTTAATAAGATTCTAGTTAATACATTTAAAAATACATTTTAACACATTTCTGTTAACCTAATGCCTTCCTCAGACTGCACTCAGAGCTATTGTGATGGCTGTGTTAGAGCAGTGCAGTGTGCCACTTACATGAAGAGTGGAGTACTGCTGTGCTCTTGTGGTCACAGTCTTTGAAAGCTGTATTCAGACGATTAGAAACTATTTCTATGGGAAAAAAGGTTGGTTCATTCTGTTGTTGACTCCTCCTGATTGGAGTCAACAACACAACAACAATAACTCAGAGGGCTGTCTGAGCTCCCCTCATTACGTTTAATGTTTTGGAATACTTGCGGTCTTGTGCATTCTGATGATGGATTTATAACTCAGTGTGCGGTGGATTCTGCATGTATTTTAAGTGGGTTAGTTGCAGACTGCCTGTTATACCAACTACAGTGTACTGTGGCACGCATTTGACCAAAGCAACACAGTTCCACATGGTTCACTTGATAACACACGTCTAATGACCTGAAAGCCGCTCTAGACTGCTGCCTTAACCCTAACCTGGCATGAGCTAGATGTAACATAATATTGTCTGAATATTGTTATTGGGATACTGCTAAAAACATGGACATATTCTTTTTTTTCGATATCACCCACCCCTAGCTGATTCTGAGATATTAACAGGATTGATGTGGGGATACTCGTGGCATATATGTGTATACTTTTTCTTATGATGTGTATTTGACCGGGTTGCAAAGAAGAGCCCTGTATTTTGTTACTGAAGTTTTCTGAGTTAAGCAAAAGTTATGAAAATTGTTGTTGTAAAAGCTTGGTCTAACGACAACGCATCTTGCATTTTAGAGCTTACAAGAATACTTCCCCCAAGATGGCCTCCGAGTGAGTATCTTTTTCATTTATTTGCCAAATCAAAATAAATGGGTCAAGCAGTATAGTAGTGGTAAACCCAGATTCATAGAGTGAATGAACTGTGTTTCGGGTTACAGGAAAAGACTGTCTGCTAGGCGCAAACACACTCTAAAGGTAACATCAGACTCACATGAGTTGTGGAAGTGATGTCATGCTTACCTCTTGATCATGCTGCATTTGCAGAGCTGCATGCTCGTTGTAGCCAATACTTTACTGGACACTGAAGCTTCTGCGAAGGCTGAGGAGAGGGAGAAGTTCCTGAAGGAGAAGTGTCCCCCTCTGGAGCTGCCCTACTCCAAAGACGAGCTTATAGTGAGACCTACTGCCACAAATGACACACTAAAATCATACAGAATGTATTCAATAAATATGGTATATTTTAGGAACTATGTCAAAAACTTCATGAGCAGATCGACCTTAGTGAAGAGGAGAGATACTGCTTAGAGTTCAAACTAAACATGGTTCTTGATGAGGTGAGAAAAAAACAAAACAAAACAAAACAAAAAATTTACTTTGTTTAAATTAAGCTGTGTTAATTTGTCCTCTTCATGTAGGTCAGGGATCTCAATATTAAGATAGTGGATCTGAGGGGTAAGTTTAAGAGGCCCAGGCTGAAGAAAGTGCGTATGTCTGCTGATGCCATGCTCAAAGCTCTGCTGGGCTCCAAACACACAGTCAACATGGACCTGAGGGCCAACCTGAAGCAGGTCAAAAAGGAGGTCAAAGAGGAGGTGAGTGTTTGCTGAAACAACATAAAACATAAAAGTGTATTGAAAAACAAAGAACAGATGTGCTCAAGGGGATAGACTTTATAAAGTTACATTTCATACTTAATTTAAGCTTGTCCTAAAGATCAGGATTTAATGCCCACTCAGCCTGCTTATTTTAACTTTTAAAATAAAAATAACTGTTCTGTGTTACAGGATAAGCAGCTGCGTGATGTTGGAGACTGGCGTAAGAACATTGAAGACAAGTCTGATAGAAAGAAGATGTTCGATAGTTAAATTGAACCTAGCTCTACTTTGAGACACAGGAATAACTTCCAGAACATAATTCAGGCCATGACTTTGAAACTGAACAGTTTTGTTCTATATGTGCAGCATTACAGTAGCCTGGCCTGTCATTTTCATTGTATTTACACAGAAAGTCTGTCTGTCTTTCAAAGCGGGATTGCACTGGAGGAAATCAAACCAAGCAATACTTAGATGTGAACCCAGACAAACTTTCTCAGTGTAAATAAAGAGGCTTTTGTATGCGCTGGCTACCTATAACAACGTTATCAAATAAGATCTTTGCATTTGTATAAGAAGCTGAAGAGCAGGCTTTCATAAGATAAGGTGTTTTGCTTCAATGGCAGTTTGACAGTTGAACAGGGAATATGTTATGTAGATCTATGGTTAGGAAAGGATAGTCACAGGTGTTTAAGATGGAATAAAACTGTTCAGTGATACTTGCTTTTGCCTGTACTTTCACTGCACTGTGATGTATATTCTGTATGTAAAGAGGATTGTGTTCATCAGATTGTTCTGAGTAGTAACACTTCTATAGCCGTTCTTAAATTAAATACTTCTGCTAAGCAGTGGACTACTCCACACACTGTGTAACTCATGGTTTTACTGTTCAAAAACTTGCTAAACATATGACAAGCATGTTTTCCCAAATTTGTACTGCGCAAGATGAAACTGTCACACACCACCTGCTCATTTATAGCGATAACAACTATGTAATCATATCTATTGTCAAATTAAATGTTCATCAGTATTGATGCTGTCCATCAGTTGTATATTACTTTTTGTTATTTTTGTAACTAACAAAACTGTTGCCTATTGAAAATAGCTGTTATATTACTGTTTGCTAACTGAGCTTTAGTTTTAGCACATACCTGTGCTATGCTAGCGTTAACTAATAAGAAAACTCAACTGTAAACATTTTAATAGAGTATACAACTCTAAAATGTTTATTTCCATGCGTTTAAAGTGAGAGCAGACACTCACCAGTCCTCTGGGTGTGAGTCAGTGTGAGTAGAAAGAGCAGTTGGAGTCAGTCTCACACGGGTCTCACAGCTGTGCTGGATCACCTGTTAGCATTAGCATTAGCATGCTGCCTTTATGCTAATCTACAGTAATCCTGCGCGTTTATCTAAGCGCCAGCACGCTCTCTGCGGGTTTAACTGGATCTGTAGAGCTGACAGTGGCTTCCCTGAGCCACAGACACATGAAGCTTTATCCATTGTGGTTTCAACAATAACTTTAAACAAACTACTCAGATTATGGTATTTTCAAATGCCAAAGCAATAGCTGCTGGCCCCAGAAAAGGTAAGGAATGACCAAACATGTTCCTTGATATGGGAGAACCTCTTTAGTTAATGTTTCTGTCTTTACAGAAAAGATGAGAACACCAGACCTCAGGACCACACTGGTTACTACAGGTATGTTTAATAAAGGCATCTTTCACCATACTCCCTGTAACCCCTTCAATCAGTTGCCTACTGTGGGGCCTTCCTGTGGTTTAACACTCTTTTAAATAAAATGGAAAAAACAGCGTGACGAGCTAAATGCTAAAAGGGTTATTTTGGGTAATATGACTTGTGTAGCCCATTAAGTGATGCAGGATCAGCTGTACAAAACGTGCAGCTGTCTCTTGTTCCTGGCATGCATTTGATTATTGGCATTACACCATAAATACAAATCCCACACTGGACATTAGCTAATTATTATATTATTCACAGTTTTCTGACATGAATTAGTCAGTCTTAAACTTCCATATGTAGGCCTATGACAATATAAACTCAGATTTCCCTGAACTGATTCCCTCTTACCCTGAGCAAACTTGGAGCTCAACAGTGACCAAATGTTTTGAAAAGTCTATGGGAAAAATGAATGGAAAATTGAGAATTGAGAATGGAACCTGAGCAGGGTGTCACAGTGGAGCTCCAAAACATCAGGTACTACCAAACCCAAGGAGCCAGGCACAGTAGCTCCTATGTTGTGTCATTTACTTTAAGAGGTGTGCATATTGCTGTAACAACTTTTCAATAAAATACATGTTTTTACTGCTCAAAAACAAAACAACAAAACAGGCTTAGACCTACCAGCATCAAGATTACAATCATATGAATTCATCATGCTTTATATAGCTGGCAAAGTTTTAATGACTGCACTGTGCTGAACCATTTGATCCTCCTGTTGTAATTCCATTGAGGCGGTTGTCCCATCTCTCGACACATGTCCATAACAGCACCAACTGATATCACAAATTCCCATCTTGACGTTTACATCCATCTGTCTCTGTGGGATTCAAAGGCAGCCAGCATTTGTCATTAAATATGGTACATTATTACATAACGTTTGAATGACATTTGAAATCATATTAGTCAGTGCCATTTGTATCTTTTCCCATTTAAAGCCACAAGCATTTCCAATTAGTTCTGACTTAACACCAGAACTCGTCAGCTTCAACGACGTCTTGAGCATTTGGGGTCTGGTTTCTTCATGTTAATACAGGTTATATTTGACTGCGGCGGTAGGCTAAATCATATCCTCTAATAACAGCTGCCCTCCTCTAAAGACAGAATTAGACACAAGTGCGGTGCAGGAGGGACATCTACAGAGGGGAGACGTGCCTATCCACCAGGGGAACATGGGGAAAGGCACAGACTGTGAAGTTACAGGAGTACAGGAACAATAACAACATCTGTTATTACACATTTGTACCAAGGACAGACCAGCCAAATGAACTAGGGCTGCACAGTAGACATAGACCTATACTGGGCCGATATTTTAACTTTTTAGCGCATCGACTATCAGCCTTAAATTTGAACACTTTAGTGCAAAGAGATAACAGGACAAAATATATACTACATTGCTCTCTTATAGTTATGTGGTGAGTTTATTAAATTACATAATTTGGGGACAATAATCAAAATCGGCTCAAAAGTATCGGCAGAACTTATCGGCCATCGATTGGTCTGTATTCTAAACAACTGGTATCAACAACGGCCATGGAAAAAAACTATATTGGTCGATTTCTACTGCACAGTAGTGGAAAATATTGCAATATGCGAATAACTAGATGACGAGATAACAATTACTCCAAAACGCTATGACAAAGTTGGACACTTATAAAACATACATTTTCAATAGCTATATTCTAGAAGGAAAGTGTGAAACATCTTTCATATTTAAATGTCAAAGTCTGCAGTGCCAAGTTTAGTTCGTTAACAGCCCCCACGTCTAGATGAGGACTAATCACTCTGACATCTCCAGATACTAACAAACCACAATGTGTTACAACATTTCATGAAAGCATTTTTGGACACTGTAGTAATCTTTGTTGTTTTTTGTAATCTTTGTTGTTATCTTTGTTTCAGACTTTCATTTCTCTCTGTGTTGTTGTTGTGGGCTGAATGAGGGACCGTTATCCTGAAGAGGAGAGGTAAACATGAGGTGAGTCTATGTTGAACTTGGACCCTCAGACGACCTTATCCTGATCTTAACTTGACCCTAAGAGCTCTCACTGAGGAGCCATTTGGATATGCCATGGTCCAGTATCAGGTGTTCCAGCTCCTTTACAACAACATCGGTGCTATTTAAGGCAGGCTATACAATATGTTTATGGAAGAGTTTACTAGTGCATAAAATGTTGTTCTTAAACTTTATTGAAACTTAACGGAAAGGGAAGAAATCATAAATGCAGAGGTGGGTAGAGTAGCTAAAAATGATGACATTACTTCAGAATAATATTACTTAAGTAGAAGTACAAAGTAGAGGACCAAAAAGGTAAGAGTAAAAAAGTATTTGGGAAAACGACAACCTAAGTAAAAGTAAGTTAAAGATTAAATTTCAGGGAATCTGATTTATAATTTGAAGTTAATGTAATTAAAAGAAAAGAAAAAAAAATGATGCGCAAAATCTGGTATTTTCAAAGGATAGACTCAAAAATGAGAAAAATTTGAAGGTACTGTGAATGTACACAACACAAATGTTTAAATCATTTAGTAGCTTTAAAAGCTATTGTTACTTGTAGACTTACTCAGCGCAGGAGTAGCTGTTACTTCAGTAAAGATCTTACTCAAGTAGGAGTAAAAATATGGCAATAGAAACATACATGTAATTACACAGAAATGCCTACAAAAAGTGCTATCAACCCTAGGCATTTTGGTTTCTCTTTTGGCCACTAGATGGTGTTAAATAATCAAAATATTACCAGGTGGATCATAGAACTTCTCTAAAATACCATATTGCTGTTTGTACGTGTTCTTGAGCAGAGAGGTATTTTGAATGGATAAAACATTTTTGAAATTCATCATAACTATGTATGTATGTTTTCTTGTGCATAAGCTGACAACAGTGGGGGGTAAAATCCATCCATCCTTCACACAAGCAGGTGGAGGACAGACATGCATTTAAACCAACACTGACATTCTGTAGCCGAGGCCAAGTAAACATACACATATAGCTGTGAGTGCGGATAGGCCCTGCGCTTTATCGGACCTGGCACTCAGAACATTCATCCAGATCGGGTTGTAAGTGACACATACATAGAGGGGACGTGTGCCCAGCTCTCTGACAGAATCACCCGGGGACTGCTAAATACCCAGCATGCCTCAAAATCCTCCCACCCGTGACTCACCCGGACCTGTCAGCACCTCCCCTCTGCACCCGCAGTCCCAGGTCCGACAGTTAAAGACTGCTAACACACTGGGGTCAGACGGGCTAACAGGCAATGTGATAACACTTTACAATAACCACAATTTTAATAGCCTTTATTTATAATGAATAAATAATTAATTGAGAAAAATCCAAGCTCAGTGACTAGTTAATTAATACCTACAACCTTTACTCCTTAATTAAGAAGTTAAGCAGCAGAAGCCTGAATTTTGTTCATTATGAATTATACTTATTATTATTATTATGAAGGGGTTGTTATTATAAAGTGGTACTGGTAACCAATGAGGACACTATAAATCAAGCTGGTATTTCTGAGTCTGCTTCAAAGATGGCAAAACAACAATATTTTTTACCAATAATAGCGAGTAACATAAGATAACATTTATTTGTTCCACAACTAGGAAATTCCAGTATACAAATAGTAGTAGTTTTTGTATGCCACCATTTTGAACCAGCCTTGGTCTGTCCGAAATACATCCAGGAGGGTTATGGATGACCAAGAATTGTCAGTGAATCAATAAAGTTCATGTAATTTTCCAAAACAACTGCTTGTCTCCATGTTATTGCCTTGCCTGGATTGTTCCACAGTATGACGTTCTCCATGTCAGATCTGTGGAGAGGTGAGCCAGCTCACAGTAAGAATGCATGTTTTTTTTTTATTAGCAGTTAGCAATAAAAGGTTAAGGTAAGGTGCTGTAATTGAATAAATGCAAGATCAATCAAGTTTAATGCCATACTGTCGAACATTCCAAGCAATAATATTTACATGAAGACAAGCATTTGACAAGCCCTCTACCAGAATTGTTTTATTGTGCACCTTTAAAATGATAAATCACATTTTTACTTGACAGAAAATTAAGACTAGGCCCAAAATAAAGATAACACAAATTATTGTTGATTTTGAATAGTAACAAGCAAAGATTAATTATAATTTGGATCCAAGAAGGGAAAACAGCTCCTTGTGTGAAAGTAGTAGTAGTAGGTTTCCAAATTTGCCACAAGTAAACAGTAATCTGCAGAGTGTTCGCGTTTGTCCAGAGGGAACTCGTAAGACTTCTTGAATAATATTTATCGTGCCACAGCTGAGGGTGAGGCTAGGTAAATGCAGTTATAATATATAGTAGCAACATTACCCTGATGGAAAGCCCACCATCTGAAATCTTACCAATCTATTTATATCGCCAAGTTCATATGAGATTGCCACAGCAGCCGCAGAATGGTCTGGAAGGATTTCTGGGCTATGGACCTTGAGTTGGGCTCCAAGATGAAACGCTAACCAGGGCCAGTGATGATTATGTGGTATTTATAGACGGCACACATGCATGCTGGTTAAGCACTTTTTATTTTGGGCAATAGTTAAAAGTGATATCAAAGCTTTTCTACCGCTTTCTCTCTTTTCAGATTTCTGTCTTGACCAGATGGACAATGGCGCAACTCTTCACTCGCAGTTTCAGCTTTTAGAGTTTTATTTTTATTTAGTGTTTATGTTTGTAACAATAGGGCTTTTTGTTGTCAGTAATTCGTTCTAATAGAAAATGAGCCAAACAAAGTTAAAAAATTTCTATATACTGCTCTGAATAATATTACATTTTTAGTTTAATTGATTTTTGTTTCCACGTAACCAAATCGTTGTCGTCTCTTGTTTTATAGGTCACATTGCCAATGAGAAAGCCTTAAGCCCAGTCTTCAATTACATCCCACACTGGACATTCGTTAACTTTTGAACCTCCCCTTTACTCGTTAAGGCGGCGTGACAGCTGTGAAGGAGGCCTCTTTGCTGCTAATTTTCTCAGGGAAGATGACACAACCTAAAAGTCCTTTGCCGATGTCCTGAAGTGGAAGAAGAATGGGTGCGCTACGGGCAGAGGTGAGTGGATTTGAAAGGACAACCTCTTACAGATAAACCGGTGGCTAATTGGTGGAATTTGTGGCGAGGACATTTTAACTCAGAAGTACTAAAGATAGGAGGAGTTAACGTAATGATTTTTAGTTCTATTTTCAGCAAGGTCATTTAGAGTAATTGATGTTTTAAAATGTTTTTGACGTGATGGATTGGAGAACTATCTTGGGTCCGAGAAATAAGAATAGGTATAAGACTTGGAGCGATCAGCGATCACACACACCTGATTAGGTTGCATATATTTAGGTTCTTTCATTTTCAGCTCTGTTTTAGCTGTTTGCCACTTTATGTCAAAGCATAAATCTAAAATAAATCTAAAGTAGTTAATGGACAAAACTGAGATAGAACATGTGCATGCAATCACAAATTATTGCCACAGAAATAAATGAATGTAAAAGGGTGTAAAAAGTGTAAAGAGTGGCTGTGGAAATTTTAAACCATTTAACTCTGGCATCCCTATGTGGCACAGTGAAACACAAAACTGAGTTGGAAGTAAATTTGTTCAAGTTTCCAAAATGTGTGATTTCTACTGAGCTTCGTTGTAATGAGTAAAGTGTTTCTAACCTCTTATATTATAGGTGAAAGTTTCCTCATTCACGACTAGGTTTATACTGTTCCTTTACCCACATCCTCCTTTTATAGCATCCCTGTGACCTCAGAGCCCTAAAATGATGTCCGGCCCCTCCTCACCATCTCCAGACTTACTGGGTGAAGTTGGGACTGTAAGATGACACGGGGGGCTGTGACAGGGCTATTGGCCTGAGGATTGTGCATTTCCATAAAGAGGATCTCCATATCCATATCGGCCGGCTCATATATAAATGTCCCCTCCGCCATCGACTCCCACTGTCTCTGCTACTCCCTTGCCCCTGTCCGCCTGAACGTCCTGTGTTCCTTAGGTGAGTCTTGTTTACCTGCTGCCTGCATGTATGGATGATGTTGTGCTAAAATAATGGAAGTTATAATCTCTTAAGTAGTGATGAATGCTTTTTTTTTGTATATGCATCCTTTTTGTCTATATAAACTATACAAGCTGTTTTTTGGATTTTTTTTTTTTGTTTTGATTATGGTGATGATGCTCTTTACCATTGCTATACAATTCCTATAGGTGATTATGAGATGGGGGCTGCATGACAGATTAACAGACTGCTTTATTTTTTGTTTACATTTTTTGTGGTGATATTGCTTCTCATAATCTTATTGTATGTGATTTTTATATTAAATACAATAATTATGTTTTTTTAAATATCATGGTAATGTAACTTTTGACAATTCAGAAGCAGGGTTGAGGCTGCATGACAGATTAACAGAATGCTTTATCTTCTATTTCAAATTCTTGACATTGCTTCCCCTAATTTTACATTATATGTTTATTATATTAACTAGATAATCCGATAATTGTACTGTTTTCTTATTTGTTGTTTTATAGTTTTAATTGTTTAGTTCAAGAGATGATAATGCAACACGGTGGATTTCTTGCAACTTTGCTCTGAACACACATGAATCGTTGTATTCGCCCATGGCTTGTCCCAATTAAGACATGGATCCTAAATACGTTTGGAATTATTTGTGTGAAACAGTTGGCCTTGGTGAGCGCCTCATTTGCAGACACTGGTCGGGGCTGTAGATGTTGGCAGTCAGTGTTCTGCAGCAGCACATTCTCTCAGCCCCAGATCCCACTCTATGAAAGGCATTGCTGTGTTAACTCCCAGAGGATATTTAGTTTGGAACACCTGTAAAGGAGCTTAGCACAGGCGTCAGGCCCGACATCTGACCCCTGTGCATCCAAACTTAGCTCAGTCATCGGCCCCACGCTCATCAACTGTTTTATTAGATCGCATTTCATCCACTGGAGGCTGCGCACAGCTCTTATATTCAACATCTAATTTGATTCATTTGACTCACTGATTTTCACTTCTTTCTTTACAGGCTGTGAAGAAAATAAACCGCAAATATGTCTGAGTATGTATTTTTTTAATATATATATCTCAATTATTCTTTTACTGTCATCATGCTTGTTGTTCATATTACATGCAGCATCACAGACATGCCACATTGAACAGCCACATAGAGGAGCCATTTCCCTTGGTTAATGCTAAGAGCCCTTGGCTATTTGTACAATTTCATGTTCATTTAATACATAAAGTACTGTTAAAGGATTTTACTGTTAAACTATACCGTACATATTTTTCATTTTAATCATGGTGAACCACAACGTTGATCTATAATGGCTTAATAATAGAAACAGGTCCATTGACTTCCTGTCTCAAACTGCAAAACTCTTTATAGTGGCATTTCACTGTAACAAACAGCACATTATCATTCATGTGTTTTTATTGTTAAGAAATGGATAAGGGACCTTTTCAAACTATATATATTTGATACTGAGGCTGATTTTTTTAAATAGTTGCAAGTAAGTATAGGGAAGTGGGATAGGGTGTAGGTGAAAACTGACATTTTTCTGAGGACTCAAGTGTTGAATGCTGGATAATATAGTATTAATCAAACATGCATGAACCAGTTGATTCATAAATACAACTCCAAGGAAGCTAATGATGACAAAACATAATTACTACATAGAAAAAAGTCTATTTCATGAAATATGTCACCTAAATTAAATATCTTGTCTCGTATTTTCTTCTGCATTAAACAGGAAAAAGATGACCTCCAGCCGCAGGCATCATCTGAAGGTAGGGCACAACTTGACATTTTATGCTCACTGGAGAATGTGCTAAACCCATCTGTGCTTTAATGTTACAGTTTAAATCCATGTGGTATGCTCTGAGTGATATATTTATGAATTGTCATGGTGATTTTGAGTAGGCTTTAAACCAGGAACAAATCCCTTCTCTGTAACATCTCCAGTGTCACTTGCACTTGTCATTTACACATCAGTCAGAGCTCCTATATTAGTGGTCAGGCGCCATCTACTGGCTCAAAAGTCTTAACACACAATCCAGTCAAAGATCTAACTTAATCTTCTGACTAACTAGAGCTATATATTTAAGTCTGGGGCTGAAAATATATTTTTAACACCTAGACCAGTGTTCATTTTGGTAATAGTGTTGTAGTGTTCGGGTGAAACAAAACACGCCGAATTTCTTCTGGTTGTTTATTTGCTGAACACAAGGGCTACTGTAGGCCATAACCCACGCCAAAACAAGAGCATTCTTAATGCTAGAGCCCGTCTATCAAAACCAATAGTATCTGACGAATAGGACCTTCACGTCACCTTGTCGGCATAGCAACCAAGTGTCACATACAAAAGCAGGTACATTAAAAACAACACACAAACTGTTACAAGAAGAACAAAAGGTGTCAGCTCTGAATTAAACACAAAATATTACATCATTACAGTATTTTATGTTTTTGATGTTAATTTCCTAAAATTTGAAAGTACTATATTTGTATTAATCTTGTAGTTCGACTTTTGTCCGACTGGGAATTCAAATAGAAGAAGATTCCCTCTTCCTGGTTTTGGCACACTATCGTCTTGGTTTATTGCTAGTTTAGCAACCAGGACCAGTGTTACAAAAGACTTCCAAATAAAAACTAGCGATTCTTAGTCTTCTACCCATATCTGGTTCTCTGGTCAAAGTATAGTTGAAAAATGTGACACCTACCATTGCTAAAGATTCTGGTTCTGTAAATGCATATTTCTGGTTTTAATGATTGTCTGCTTTCTGTTGGATAGAGTTTGATGCTTCAGATCGCTGCCAGCTGGATTGAGCAGGAGAAAAAAGATATTGTTGTTGCCAAAGAAGCTTACATGTCTGAGAAATGTCCCCCTCCAAACCTGGGCGGGGACCAGAGTGCTCTTATGGTAAGCCTCATACAACACCCTTATAGTGACAGTTTGAGTTTTTCCACAAATCTTACTATACAACAACTGTACAAAGTTCTAGCCTCAACAACAAGCCATCAATTTTATCTTCACTTAGGAAACTTGCAAGAAGCTGCATGCCCTCATCGACAAGATTGATGAAGAGAGGTACGACATGGAGGCTAAAGTACAGAAGGCAGACAAAGAGGTATTTGTTTTGAATGGAACATATTTCTGAAATCTAAATTGTTCATAATTTGATTTATTGGGTATGCAAAATATCTGCCACACAGTATTGTGTCTTTCAATTATGTTACTATTGTTTATTACTAGTGTCTTTTGCTACTTTATGACACAGAAGAATGTTCACTGATTTCCAAACCTTACATATGAAATGATATGACCTTCTTCACTTTGTGTCCCAGATTGAAGACCTGAAACTGAAGGTGGTGGACCTGGCTGGTGTGAAGAAGCCTGCCCTGAAGAAAGTGCGTATGTCTGCTGACGCTATGCTCAAAGCTCTGCTGGGCTCCAAACACACAGTCAACATGGACCTGAGGGCCAACCTGAAGCAGGTCAAGAAGGAGAAGAAAGAGGAGGAGGTGAGGCCTCGGACACTGGGAAGTTATACTGGGGCAGTACAGGGCTGGAAAAAAAAAATTGTTTATTTAAATTGCGTTTATGCTATAATTTGTGATTAAGTTACAATATTTTTTTTTAATTATATGGTCCGTTGCTAAGGATGATATTAATGATATGATAGCATAATGAGTCATAGATGTGGAAATTACTGCTCATCATTCACATTAATTTGACAGTTAAACCATGGCATCATTGTGATATATGAGTAATATATTTTTATATATTTGACACGTGCTTTTATTATAGTTGTTGTGCAGCCTTAGTTACAGACCATACAATAGGCTTTTGGCCCTGTTACTGATATTGCCTGTGTGTTGTGTGGTGCAGGTCGCAGACGTGGGTGACTGGCGTAAGAACGTTGAAGACAAAGCCGACAGGAAGAAGATGTTTGAGGCCTCCTAAACACACTCTAGTCGCTCTGGGCTTGTGGCACTTTTTATGGAATTTATGGAGCTTTTTCAGTGATTTCAAATCATGTGTTTCATTAAATCTGTGACTTCCATCTCCACCTGTTAGTGTATGTCACTTCAGCTCATAGTTCCACTATAAATACCTCCTATTTTTCATAGTAGCCCTGGCTTAAAGTGCATTATTTTGTAGGTAGTGATCCTGATTATTATTGTGCAAATGTTCACTTTTGACCACTTCCTGCTCTGATAGATTTTATAATAAATATATGTTTCCTAATTGACTGCCTGGAGATATTTTGTCTTCATCTCAGAGACTCATAACACTACTAAAGGTGCATGACACATCATAGCTGAGCAGTTGTCATTTTACTTAACCTTTTTTAACCTACCGCCACAAAAATGTACTCATTGTATTCCTAATTTCCATTCTGAGTAGAAAATCCAAATCAGCCAAAACTTTTAAGGAAAGTGATTCAGTGATGTTGTGTTGTGCATTTTATAGTGCTGTTTAAGTCAGTGAGAGATGGGACAGAATATCCAGACTTGCAACTCAGGAAGGTGTGAAAAGTGAATCTAACTTCTAACATACGAGTCAATGGCTGCAAACATTGTAAGAATAACTCTAATTTGATTGATTTGACAAAAACATTTAAAGAATTTGTTAATTGGCACAGGACCATTAGGGGTCAGTAGAAGACTTGCTGTAACACTCCATCTGTTGATGTGTTAAGTGGTTTCAAATGACCACTCATGTTGGGCCATATTGTGTTTAAGCGAAAGAGTAGTGTATCTAACTTCATCCTAAAAGAAATAACCCATACTCATGTCCTGTAATTGTAGGGCAGCACTCAATTTCACTCAATGTTAACTTTTATGCCACATATATTTACATGTATTTTAATTCAGAATTTTGACATTTATGTCCAAATGGAATAATTTCAAATAATGAACAGTTATTGTACAGCCTTATTTCTAGACATTACTTCACCTGATTAGTAAACATTAGTCAATTTAAAGTATTGGTCATTCGAGAAGAAGGTGTATTGATCTAGAGGTGAGACGCTACAACTGAGTCACATTATAATTCCTTATTTTATCCCAAATGTAATTCTTTGTTTCTTCCTTAGACATGTTTGCTAACAGGATTCTTGGGACTAACCCAGGACTGCTGACCACCACAGTCCAAGTGACCACTAGTCACTAATGCAGGATTTATAGCCCCAACGGTCAAAAGATGAAGGTATTTCAGGAGCTTGTTGGCCTAGTTGGTTGGTTGGCTCAAAGTTTGCCCATGCCCATAAAGAGGGTCCCCAGAAAGAAGTGGAAGCACATATATACCCCCAGAGAAATACAACTTTTAGTCTTTGACTCATCCCATCGCTGCCTCGCTATCTTTACTGTGTAGGTAAGAGGCTGTTGTGTTTGAATGTTATGTTGTGTATGTTATGAATCTAATCGATACTTAAAATTGGGAATTATTTCTTTCTTTTTTTTCTAAATCATAATTTAATTTGTATAATTGTAATTACCAATATAATCAAATTGGCATAAAAATGTAAGATCATCAAAATTGTCAAATATTGTACTAATTATGAGTAGTTTTTTAGTAGTAGATTAGTAGTAGAAGTAGTAATAGATTTTAAAATCAAATTTATCCTGTAATCACCAATATTTTGATGTTTGGATTATTTACAATGTTTCCGATATTTTTATTAGAAAACAAAAACACCTTGGTATAATCTTGTATTTTTTACCCAGATATCGTCACTGTGTAAGGCATGTTCTTCCATGATTAAATGACATTGAATACATAATATTTTCAGTATTAACTATAGTAGCAGTAGTAGCAGTTCCAATAATAGGAGTGGCAGTAGTAGTAGTAGCTTGCATAAGTACTTATGAATATCATGTTGCCAACTCAAGTAAGGAGTCAGAAGGATTTATGATACAAGTGAACATGTGAGTTTGTACCATTCAGTGGTGTAGTTTTGAAGCATATTTGTGTTTTAGTGATTGTATGCATTATTTTGTGTTTTTATATTTAAGTAGCTACAAGTTGTACTGCTAGTTATTTATCTTGTCTTTGTCAGATCAGATCAGCTGTTTAAGCTTTTCAACATAAAAACTCAAATCCTAAAGACTGCTGTTAACCTTTTGACCTCGAGCCAGAATTAAACCTGACCTTGTTGCTTGAGGTCTCCTGTTTAATAGGAATAGGGAATTTAACTTTTTAAAAATAGAACCTCTCAAGTCACAATATAAGTGTGGGAGGATTTAGACAAATCTTAACAAAGTCCGGGTAGCACTGTTCTTTACAGCACAGTATTAGCACAGCAATAGGATGGGAATAGCATGGTAACTCAAAAGCAATTTAATACATTGTTTTTGTTTCTTTTAGAGTCAGAGCCAAAAGGAAGTCAAGATGTCTGAGTAAGTCCATTTATGAGTCTTGTAAAGTAGATACGAGTATTTCAGTGTTTATAGTTTGTAATGCGTCTTTGTTTCACAAAGGGGAAAGAAGATGACCTCAAGCCGCAGGCATCATCTGAAGGTAAGCAAACCTGTGCTCATCCTAACTTCATATTCAGATTTTTATAAACATACCTACCCTAATGTTCGCTTCCCAGTAGCACTTTTGTAGCCCAATGTATTGCTTGTTTATAATATATATATCCTTGAAATATCGAGATTATTAGATAACAATTCTGCAGCAGAGAAGTCTGTGCTATAGATCTGGGCAGATGGAATGCTAGGGTGCACAGATGGGTGCCAAATTTGTCAATTAAGGTCCCAAAATAATTGATATATTGCACAAGATAACCTAGAATATTTTTGACTGCTAATATTGTTAATATTGTTAAGTTATTTTAATAAGTAGCCCAGTAAATACGTCAACTGCAGTGCATTGCATAAACCACTTTCCTTGTCTCCAAATAAACAAAATATTTCTGCAAAATATATACAAAAATACTCATAACAATATAGTGATTGTTAGGACACAGTTCAGCGAGGGTCAGGGAAGTAACAAAAAACAAGATGTTCAAAGGTAAAATAGAGTGATCATTTAATAAACAGGAAAGTGTGTTGGTATGTATGTATGTACATGTATGAGTCAAAACAATAGAAACAAAGTAGAATTTACACTTAGCAAAGCAAATGTACAGAAAATAACAAAATAAATTACAAAACCACAATAACTACTAGTCACACAGGCCTATTAACAAACAAATTATAACAAGAGACACATAAAGCTCAAATAAACTACTGTCTCAAAACACACAAAGACACATTTAAAACAAAGTAACTGACGAACAAGAGACTCATACAAAATGGCATACTGGTTACAAAGGCCAGCAGCCTCCAGCAGGTCTGGAGAATCTACTTAAATAGGGGAGGCTGGTGCACGTGTGATATAGGACTGGCCAGGCAGGAGCTCAATTCACCAATCCGCAGCAAAGGCTCACACAGCCACAATGATGTGGGGAAAAGGGACAGGATTCAACCGCATATTACACTGTTTTCTGATTTATGTTATAATGTTGTTTCCTCATCACAAACATACCTGGAATTATTTTTTGTGATGTTATGTGGTAATACAGGAAGTGCTCCACTGTGTTTTTAAACTCCATACGTCTTCTCTAGAGTAATTTAGATCATTTCAGAATTGCCAATCTCTACTGAACTAAAGGCAAAACACAACTTGTGATATGTTTTTGAGGAGGTAACAACATTATAGCATTGCTTAGCTCACAAGAGTCCATTTTGTGTAATATAGAACCTGTAATATACACATACTACAACGAGAAAATGCTGAAAGCCTGCGGCCGTAGAAGAGTAGTGTCAGCTATTTCTAAACAAATAATATGAATCTGTTGTCCCCCCTTCTCTGTTCAGAGTTTGATGCTTCAGATCGCTGCTAACTGGCTGGCAGAGGAGGCCAAACAGATCGAGGAGGCCAAGGAGGCGTACATGGCCGAGCACTGCCCCGCCCCCGACTTAAGCGGAGACCAGAATGCCCTCATGGTAAAAAAAAATATATATATATTACTTTTTCACCGTAACTGATTTTACTGCAAATAAGATGTACATTAATGATATTTTGTCATTAAGGAGTTCTGCAAGAAGCTGCACCAGGCTCTAGACAAGATCGATGACGATAGATACGACACAGAGGCCAAAGTGGCGAAGGCTGACAAAGAGGTGACCAAAATATTTCACTTACTCTGTTTCATGTGTATTATATTGCGTTACACTATTTACCACTGTTACAATTTGTTATAATGAATCGATTATGTTAGAAAAAGGTAACATGCACTTTGCAATGTTTATGTAGGAGGAGGCTTTTTTAAAGGAGAGATTTTAAGGTGCACTATGAAAATCCATCCGTTATCCATCTTACATTTATTCAGCTACAGGTATTGCAGGAAAAGTTACATATTGCATGTGTCATGTATTTATGAATTTCAAAGTGATGAAATATTGAGACTGTTGCCATAGCAATTAGCAATTCAGATGATAATATTATATCTTCTGAATGTGTAAATGTGTGAAATCACTGAATGAATAGCACTGTTTTACTACAGCGGCAAACTGGGATTGGTGGACTTACTAACTCACTATCTAAGAATTGGCACAGGAAGCTCTCATTCTATAAGTTGCAAGATAATTTCAAATGATTGAAGTTAATGCGTCATATTGGTCCCGTATTGTGTTAGATTGAGGAGCTGAAGATGAGAGTGACAGAGTTGGCTGGAGTGAAGAAGCCCGCTCTGAAGAAAGTGCGTATGTCCGCTGACGCCATGCTGCAGGCTCTGCTCGGAGGAAAACACAAGGTCACCATGGATCTGAGGTCCAACCTGAAGCAGGTTAAGAAGGAGGTCAAGGAGGAGGTGAGTGGGAACCAAAGGCAATATACTGTACAGGCTCTGGGTGAATTGTATGGCAGAATGCTGGATCTGTACTTGAGTACTACATAAGGTTTATTCATTGATTTATTGATTAATTAAAGGTGCTGTACCTGATTTTTACTGTTTTCAAAGTGTAAAAAGTGTACAGTGCTCCAAAGTTATTCGTCACTGACCATATGCATCGCAAACATCCTAATCATTTATTTTAGTTTGAGTTTATAGTAGAGAGAGACACTCGTGGTGATGAAGACAAGCAGATAGAGAGGCTGAGAAGGCTGATGATTCTGCTGCTATGGCTATGAATTAGGGAGAAGTAAAGAGAGTACATTTGTATGAATAGTGAGAGAGATGATCGGTTGAGAGGCAAATGTATCTGGCTGTGACTGGCTGACAGAAACAGACAGATGACCAGATATACGAACAAGGAGGGAATACATCTAACTGCATGCCAACTGCAAATGTAGACTGCATTTATTTTATCGTTTTGCTTATTAATCTTTTTGAGGAGAATTAGAGAGTTGTTTCTGTGTATTTTTCAGAGTGCTGAGGCCGTGGGTGACTGGCGTAAGAACATTGAAGACAAAGCCGACAGGAAGAAGATGTTTGAGACTAGTTAAAGACATTTTTATTTTACCTTTTGGTCTGCCACACCCTCCTCCTCTGTTTATCCAAACTTTTTTCCTGGATTAAAAAGCTAAATTGTCATTTAATGTTCTGGGATGTTTAAGAAAAACTCACCCGCTGAAGTAATTTTGAATGTATAGATGTAAAAACACACTAGTAAAGTAAAGAAGTAGATATTTGACAATTTTGGCATGACAAAGCATATTACATACAAATACTGTAATGCATCAGACAAAAATAAAATAAATTTTTACTTTTGAAAATTTTGGAAAAGTTATAATTTGTTCAAGTCCACCAGTAAAAAATAAAAAACTAGTATTAACCACCAGATGTCAGCAGAGATCCTCCGTACTCCTGAGTTCTTATATGGATTTTACTGGACTCTCCTTCACTGCCACTGGACCAAGCGCCAATGACTTCATATGGTGAGTGCCAATTTTATTTATATTGAACATTTACGCACACAATATCTGAAGATTTGCAAATTGAATGAACTCTGCAGAGAACTGAGCCTTAACGTGAAACCATCCCTATTAATAGTAAATAGTAAAAGCTGCACTATGTAACTTTTCGTATTTTTTTGTAACTGTTCACTACTTGCGTGTCTCGTTAGAAATTGTATTCCTTTGCATTTGGCCTTGAATGTATCTATCTTGCTGTTTTATTGCAAGTAAAATACATAGAAAACATGCATTCGTACAGTGAGTGGGTTTGCCTTTCCACAGATGTGACAGGTAACTTGCCCTGTTGGTGAAAATCTGCTTGTCTCCGTTGAGATGGGTAGGAACACTCCAGGCAAAGCGGTCATTTTCATGGAGACAAGCAATTGATGGACCCACCTCCAGAAAAGTTACATACTGCCCTTTTAAATATTAGTGTAATATTTCAACAAGATTTGATCTGACACTTGAAATCGATGTATTCCAAAATTGAGAAATGGGATGTTTTTGTCCATATTGTTCCAAAATATGACACATTTATTATAATTATCTAATTGATTGTTGTGACTTTAAGTTTTTTTTAGCAATGCAGTCAGATTTTGGATTTTCCTTGTATCTGTAAGCCCTGTATTCTTGCCCCCCATTGGCTGCCCCTTATAGAACACACTGTCACCCCTCCCAGAGCATTACACCTGCCATTCATTTGTCCTGCTCTAAACAGTGGGTGGGAGTACAGTGTTTGCAGTATTCAGCCTGAGGTGCTGACTTCTGTAGATTTATGAGGTTGTTGTTGTGGTATTTCTGGCTCCCGGTGGCCCATTGGTTATTTACACTTCCATACCATAAAGAGGACTGGCCTATGTGCTGAGCGAGCTCTTATATAAGTTTAATAGTTAGTGTTTAGACGGTTCCTCTGCCCCCTCCTCTTCCTCCGCTTGTCTTTCGGGCATCGGCAGAAGCAGTAGTCCTTCATCTTCAGTTAGGTGAGCTTGTAATTGTTATTTTATATGGACAGGTCTATGGTGTGGTGCTGTTTAATATATGTATACTTATCTAAGTGTTTTTGTTGATCATTTTCACACGAGGTGACAAGTTTTTTGGGCCTTAATACTGCAGCAGTATAGCTTGGGTGGTATAAATGACTGTCTTATTTTTGGCTCTTTTTAAATGTGCATTATAATTTTTTGCCAAAGAAATTGCACTTTGAACATATTTTTCATGTTTTATTTTCAGTTTTGTTTTGTTTTTTTATCCAAATTATAGCAAAATATTGTTTTGAAAAATCTGTATCTATAAGGTTTTTTTTCCATGAATTAAATTTATTTCAGTATTATCATTTTATTTTAAAATGATACATATATGATGATAGTAATATCATATAATATTTTTTTCAATAATTTTAAAATTTCTGCAAACTATAATTTAACTTAACTACAACTTAGCAGTTGCTAAATCTCGTGAACATTATTGCATTGGTTTGTTGGGGTCACCTTGACTATTGGTGCACTAATCATTAAACTGTGTACCATTTAAAGCCAAAGTCTGTAACTTTTAAAGACATGAAATAAACTAAAATAAAAGCAGACTTGTATGTTTATGGCACTGAAAAAAATTGAAAACATATGTCCTTACTATAAGTGAGCTTGCATCTCCACAAACCTGACTTTTATTTGTCCTGGAGGAGGACCTTCTCCTGCTTGTTTCATAAGATATAATCTATGACATAAAACATATCTATCCATGGACAATGTTCCAAATTATGGTTTTAATTTTCTATTTCCATGGAAAGAAGTAATGGTTTTCTTTTGGGGATTAAGTTAATCTAGCACTAATTGAGCATCCTTGTGTTTGTCTTATCCTTAAGCCTGTGAGTATCTGAAGACTTCTTTATTGTTTGCTGGGCCCATGACTCTTGTTCTGTTTCGGGATATTGCTCATAGCTGCAACATGCCTTCTGGAGTGTTAATGGCCCTCACTGCGTGTTTGGTGGAGCCACATTTCATTCCAATGTCTTCAGAAAGAACGAAGGGCAACTGTTCTGGTCCTGGCATTTGACCCACCCAACATCCGGGTTCCTAAATTAGCTCGATTGTGATTGGTGGAGAGAGCTCAGGTTTCCAGTGGAGGTGGATGATCGATAGCATGTAATCGTTAGAACAGTGTGTTTTGTATGGCCTGCTGTTGTGAGGTCTAACTGCTGTTTTGTCTGTGAACAGGGTCTAAAGATCGATATTGGCCAAAATGTCTGAGTAAGTACAATAATCATCCGATGTTTTTTTTTTTTTTTGTTAACTGTAGATCCTCCTTTCAATGTATTACAGGATTTTCTAAGAATGGTATACTTGTTTGCTACCTAACGCTGCACAATATTAGAAAAAGCATGGCATTTAATACACAATTCACCCAATTCAAGACAGACAAAACACAATTGAAAGAAACATACAAATGGCGATGCAGTTATTTGAAGGCAGTTTTGAAGTTTATTTTCAGGGTTTATTTGAAGATGGTGAGTGTGGATGGGTGTCTGATGTGTCTAGAATGTTAATGTAAATGAAATTAGGTAAAACAGCAAAAAGTTAATTAAGTTAAATTAGACCCATATTTTTTCTGATACATTGGGCAGTCCACTCCACACAGCTTTTGAAAAACGCTACTCACTATTATACTGCATTTATTTTTCCAACAACATAATTTATTCATGTTTTAATATTAAAGGTGAATGATTTAGGGATAACTTTATGTAAAAATATAAAAAAATAAATAAATAAAAATCTGTGTACTTACCATCTCCTCTTTTTTTCATAGGGGAAAGAAAATGACCTCAAGTCGCAGACATCATCTGAAAGTAAGAACAGAGCAAAAAACATTAGTTAGTTTCACTTTCACCTTGTTTTCCACATCTAACGGTGTTGCTTGTGTTGTTTAGAGCTTGATGCTGCAGATCGCGGCTGGCTGGCTCGAGCAGGAGAAGAAGGACATAGCTGCAGCGAAAGAGGCCTATATCAATGAGAACTGCCCTTCCCCAGACCTGAGCGGAGACCAGGCGGCCCTTATGGTCAGTGCACATGTATAAAATATGTTTCTGAGATGTAGATTATGTGGTCAAACTGTTCAATTTGATAAACTTAAGATGACATCACAACTCTGTAATACTTAATGGAGATTTTGGGCAAAGACTGTTCACCCTACCGAGTTTCTCCCTTCTCTCACTCTGATGTTGATATGCAGATTTTTATTGTAATATAGTGAGTACAAGGACATAGTTGTCATTAATAGAAAAGACCAGGTGGATATTGCTATTGTATATCATATAATGGAAATAAAATGTAAACAATAACAAAAAATCTAAAAGTCATCGATAACTTTTTTCTTCCAGGTTACTCTGTACTACTATTTCAAACTTTCAAGCAGAATAAATAATGCAGTATATTGTTTGACAGGAAATCTGCAAGAAGATTTATGCTCAAATTGACAAAATTGACGATCAGAGGTATGACGCTGAGGCCAAAGTGCAGAAGACTGACAAAGAGGTAAGAGAAGACTACTTCAACTTTCTATTATAATGTTATAGGTACGTGGCTCTAAACTGGATTTGTTGGATTTCCTTTGCCTCAGATTGAGGACTTGAAGTTGAAGGTGGTGGAGTTGGCTGGAGTGAAAAAGCCCGCTCTGAAGAAAGTGCGTATGTCCGCTGACGCCATGCTGCAGGCTCTGCTCGGTGGAAAACACAAGGTCACTATGGATTTGAGAGCTAATCTGAAGCAGGTCAAGAAAGAGGTCAAAGAGGAGGTGAGGACACAGCACAGAACATGTTTATTATTGTATTTATTCTGATGATAATTATGATAATTATGAGTCACAATGATGCACAGGATTTTGTATATCATTGCATTGGATTACGTTCAGGTGCAGAGTAAACGTGAATTTTTTATTTTATCATCACAATATGTCAGGATGTTCTATTTCATCACGATTCACCAACACATCTGATGCCTCTGAAAGTCCATACTTCACTGTGATTGGTTAAAACCACTTGTCATTCAATCAGAGAAATCGGAGAAAGTGTATTGTCACTTAGATCAGATCACTATTGGATTTTTATCATCATATTGCCCAGCCCTACTGCCAACACAGTTCCACACATACACCCACACCCACAACCACACACACACACACACACACACACACACACCCCCCCCCACACACACACACACACACACACATAGGAGTAGGAGGCTGTTACAAGAATTAGCTGCTTTCTATAACAATGAAAATGTATCTTCTTCTTTGCAGCCCACTGAAGCGGTTGGCGACTGGCGTAAGAACATTGAGGATAAAGCTGACAGGAAAAAGATGTTCGAGACTTCCTAAACACCAGAATGACAAACGCACAGAGGGGGTGGGGGCATAGCTGAGGTCTGAGTGACTGGATTTCACTGTCTGGAGACATTTTTTTAAATTAAGGACTGGACTGAGTCATCTATATGCATAGTACTAGAACCAAAGACAACATAACCTTACATCTATGTACATATTCATGAAAACATTAAAAAATAAATGATTTGAAGTAACACCTATTTTTATCTATTTTTTTCTATCACAATTTAACCCAGTTGCTAGGAAAGAATTCAACCTTTTTTTTTATATATTTCTGAGTATTTTTATGAAATAATTGACCAAGACCAAAAGCATTGCAATCATGAGAAGCAAAAGGTGCATTTTAGTGCCATCTGGTGGTTATAACTCAGAAAAATATGACAAATATTGTGGATCCATTAAAGGTTAGATTTTAATAGGAAGCATTGCTATACAAATTATTAACCAAGGTTATTGCATGGGAAAATGTAAGAATTGTTCCCTCAATAGTCACTGTACACGAATCTCTCCTAGTTTTCAAATAGACCGTTAAACCGTTTAAACTGGTTTCATTCTCATAGATGAAAATGAAACCAACTGGAAATCTAGAAACAAAATCCTGTATTATAATAATTTTGTAAACCAAAAATGTTACTCCTTTGTCCCATTTGAGCACAGTCCGTGACTCGTCTCCAGCCCTTTGCTCAGATGGGGGTCTAACTGTCACTGTCCCTGCGCGGGTGGGGAGAGAGGGCGCGGGACTGGGTTGGTGGGTTGGTTGGATGTATTTCAGGAGCTCGCAGGCCCATTGGTCTGAAGGAGAATCCACTTCCATAAAGAGGTTGGAGGTTTTTGCTGAGGCACCATATATACCCTTTTTCATTTTTCACTGTCTGTGGCTTTGACAGTGTGTCCGTATCTTCCACCCAGTGTGTCTTGTCCTCTTCCTCCTCTCTATAGGTGAGAAAAAACCTTATTTTTCTATATTTTTCATTACTGAAAACAGCATCATACACTTAATAATACAATGTTTAATAGGCAAAGCGGCAGCCATTTTGAAATACCTCAAATCTAAATTACTGATCTCCACCTTTGACCTATTCTGATACTTTCTAAACTCACTCTGTTTGTTTGTCGATGACTTTTCACCTTTTGATGTCAGGGCTAAATTTATGCTTTACAATTTTCGTTTTATTGCTCTGAAGTGGTTAGAAAATAACAGGTGTATCTTGGAGCCTATGTGTCTTAGCAAGTTTAACGCTAGGAAGTAAAATGTAAAGAGTCATCTTAGCTGGTAAACAGATTGCTATAACAGCACAATTAACAATTTCTAATGTTAATACTTTCACTTTCACTTCTAAATTTCTGAAAAAAACACACACTACAAACATTAGCACTGAATAACTATTGATAATTTAACTGATTTGATATTTGCTACATTGATTGGATGTTAACCATGGTTGTTCAATGCTTTTTTACTCTAATAGTTAATTAATGAAAGTAGAATCAATTATATGCATAACTACCTTGCTTCTCTTATGATAGCTTGATAAATCAATTACCACTGCTGTTAATTGGCTAACATGTCCAAATGGTTCAAAGTTACCTATAGAGTTGTAAATGGTGGTTGCCAGTTGCCACCTGATCCTGTTAGTCCCAGTTTAGTCCAGAGAGTCTCACATCCTCAGCTGTGGCCCGCGATCACGTTACAGCTCAAATATTTCTGTCCATCCAAGTCCACCTTCTCACTGAGGAACATGTTGATCTCAGAGAACTTCTTCACGAAGGTCAAAATCACTCAAATACTGTGTGTCTCTGTGCAGGTCGTGAGCCTCAAAAAACGCCAAGATGTCTGAGTAAGTAGGCAAGACCAGGGGTGGGCAAACTTTTTGACAAATGGGCCACAATGTGTTCTAAAATTTGACAGAGGGGCCGGGCCAGGATATATATATATATGTATATATTACATTAGAGATTTTGCCTGTAACATGTATCAAAGCATGAATATGCAAGGCTCATTGTACAAATTGTTTTCCAAATGCATTAATTCAATTAATAATTCATTTATTAAATTTCAGTTAAATAAATACAGCAGAAAAACTTTGAACAAGGTTTACCCTTACCTATTTTAATATAATTTGGTCGAGTTCAGCGGGATGGATTAATAACCCCAAAGGGCTGTGTGTGGCCCCCGGGCCGTAGTTTGCCCATGTGTGGGTTAAGATAAGGCAAATATCGTAAATGTTAGGATTAGTCTACTGGAAATGAATGTAAGACAATGTAATGTCCCCATGAAGTATGGAAACCCAACATATATAGTTTGCACAAAATAATATAATTTGGTTTAGTGGGATTCAAAATAGCATCTGTATGAAAAAAACACCCGATACATCAAA
Organism: Periophthalmus magnuspinnatus; assembly: GCF_009829125.3. Classification (NCBI taxonomy): domain Eukaryota; kingdom Metazoa; phylum Chordata; class Actinopteri; order Gobiiformes; family Gobiidae; genus Periophthalmus; species Periophthalmus magnuspinnatus. Next base: position 17,511,222 of record NC_047131.1, on the reverse strand, counting down.
ACAAAGTAATAGTGTTTTTGTATTATGAATATGTACAGTCCAACTAACAAATAAAATACAATTGAACTTTCCTCTTGACAGGAAAAAGATGACATCCAGCCGCAGGCATCACTTGAAGGTATTTCTTATTAGAAGATGTGACTGTGTTTTGTTACGATAGTCTAACTAGCTCCATGTTTTCCTGTGTAGAGTGTGATCCTGCAGATTGCCCTGAACTGGCTGGAGCAGGAGAAGAAGGATATTGAGGAGGCCAAACAGGCTTACATGAATGAGCACTGTCCCGACCCCGATATGGCAGGGGACCAGGCTGCTCTCATGGTGAGAAGTCATGTTATAAGTCAGAACTGTGTTTTTTATTTTGTGTAGCTTACACTACCAGTCAAAAGTTTGGCCACACCTAACTTTTGTGATGTTTATTGCTTTCTACATTTTAGATACATACAGAAGGCATTAAATATATGGTGTTAGATGGGTGGGATTAACACAAATAAATATATAGTATATTTTATATATTCAATTCCAAATTCCTCAATGTAGCCACTCTTTGCTTTGTTGGCATCACTGATAAACGTCCAAAGCAGTCATCAAAGCAAAGGGTGGCTATTTTTTTTTTTATCTATAATTTAAAACAGTCTTTTTTAACAGGATTTTTTTTTGTTTTGTTTTTGTTTACTACATTCCATATGTGTTTATTCATATTTGAATCTGCAATACAGACTGGTAGTGGATGTGTTATCAAGAAAATCCCAATAAAATAAAACAGTTGTAATTCAAGAGAGTCCAGGTCAGAAGGCAGCAGCAATCATAGTATATAAACCAAAAAAATAGGATAAGGGTTAGCGTGCTTTGAACTTTTACATTGCATGGTCTACACTGAGACTGGAATGTTCCACAGTGTGTCATTTTTATTCACTATCAAGAAAATACTTTGGAAAAAGATTCTTACTGTAAGCATGGTCGCCTCTACGCAGATCTAAGCTGTAACTTTGTTTGTCTCCATTGAGATGGATAAGTGTAATGCCATACTGTGGAATGTTTGAGGTAATAATATCTCTATGGAGACAGGCAAATGGCAGACCATTCATCAAAAAAGTTACATTCTTTTTTAGAGTTAATTGTGTACTCCTTTGGGGTAGTCCTTGTTTAGAATTACAAATTTAGCACATGTAATCCCATTTTGACCTGGTTTATCCTTAGTTTAGACCTAGAATAGTTCTGTTCTAGACCTGGTTTAAATCTGGTGGTATTTGAAAGTTCAAATCTCTTCTTAGATGGTATTTGGTGTGAAACGTTTCAGAACCACTGGTCTTGGAAAAAGTTTTAGTTACCTAAACCTAAAATGGGATTGTACCAGGATATTAATTTCTATTAGGCACAAAGTCAATGTGACCTAGTATTTTAACTCTTTATGGAAAATGGTGAAACTTTTAGAATTAGCTGGAATTGTAGGGAAGCAATGGAAAAGGTTAAAATACCAAGCATACTACTTGTAATTCTTAGTGATCAGTCAAATTATTAATTTGTGATTATTGTTTTGGACAACAGGAGCTGGCTAAGAAAATTTACGCTCAAATCGACAAGATTGATGACGAGAGGTACGACGTCGAGGCCAAAGTGCAGAAGGCCGACAAAGAGGTAAATCAAATTAATTAATTCATATTAGTTAATATTTGGACACACTTATACTGGGACGAGACCTGGATTAAACCTGGACTAGACTGAAGCAGGACTAAAACAGAACAGGACCAAACAGTGCATCAGGACTAATCGCTCACTATTTGGTATAGTGGTGGTCCAGTCTATTGCAGTCCAGTTTGGTTATGCTTCTGTTGTAGGGAGTATTATATCCCTGATAACATAGGTCAAGATATCAAGGACTGAACTGGCCATGATTGACCTCAGTACATCCCTGTCCCTATTCAAACCCTCTTTACAGTTAGGTGTAAGATTCTGTGCAATTCTCTGCCTACAAAGCTACGTCCATGCTCCATGGTCCCACACAACAATTCTCCATAAATATACAAAAGCATGATACTGTACACAGCAACCTGACAAACCTGATGTGATGTGCAGTAGTTTCATTAGTGGGATACACACTGAATGTTTTGTGACAGTGCTCTGAAGGGGAAGTGACTTAACGTGGAGATCAAATGCAGGGGGGATTTAGAGAGTCAAAAACAAAAGTCAAACTTACAAAACATGTTAATATGTTGTTTTCAGTGAATATAGCACTGTCAAAATGGTAAGAGTTAGAGTTTTGTAAATATCAAATAATAATAGTGTGTGTGTTCCAGATTGAAGACTTGAAGATCAAAGTGGTGGACCTGGTAGGAGTGAAGAAGCCCGCTCTGAAGAAAGTGCGTATGTCCGCTGATACCATGCTCCAGGCTCTGCTGGGCTCCAAACACAAGGTCACCATGGATCTGAGGTCCAATCTGAAGCAGGTCAAGAAGGAGGTCAAAGAGGAGGTGAGTCCAGTGAAATACAACAGCAACCTACCAGTCTTCATGTGTATTTGATCTGAAGAACATCACTTTACTATTTAATTAAATTTGTATTTTCAATTATATTTTATTTATTTAATGTTATACGTGGTGGATAAAAATTAATAATACTATAATTCATCATGTGTTGGTACTGAAGTGTCAGTTAGTCAGTATGTTAGTCCTCAGTCTAAATACACAAGCTCGTGAAGTTATAAAGTGATTGGTAGTAATACATGCAAGATGGCTACGTTTAATGCCCTATTGTGTAACATTCTAAGTAAAGCAATAGCATATTCATGAGGCAAGCAGCTGGTGGACCCCCTTCTAGAAAAGTTACATTATTCATCTTTAATATTTCACGACAAAACGTTTAAAATAATTTAATCTTTTTGGGGTTTCGTGATGTAGTTTCCATCTTTCGGTCAACTATTACCCAGACTCACTGATCACTGACTTATTACTGTCTTTCTCCTCCAGTCGTCAGAAGCTGTGGGCGACTGGCGTAAGAACATTGAGGACAAGGCTGACAGGAAGAAGATGTTCGAGACCTCCTAAGTCTGCGTCTGAGCGTGTGTGAACCCCATAGCTCGCACCAGCCCTGAGCGCCCAGAGGAAGTGGACAGTGATCACATGTTTTTTAAAAGGTTGTTTTTGCACTTTGCCTGAAAGAAAGAGAGACAAAGAGAGGGGGGAGAGAGGGAGAGAGGGAGAGGGGGAGGGAGGAATGGAGAGAAGCACCAAGAGTTTCTGAAGGTTCACAATCATCCCTCCATCAAGCATCAAGTCTTAACCCCGCACACAGGAAATCAAGCTGTACCCAACAATAAAGTCTTATGTGGATGAACAAGTGTCAAGTGTCTCTTCATTCAGATGGGTAAGAGGGTCTGTTGAGAAAAATCTGGAAAAGAAATGCAATACAAATATTCTTCTTATATTTGCACATTTCAGAATAATATATAGTTTATGGTATTATTTGTATTAGAAAGTAATGTGGAGATGATTATATTATAGTATTACTTTTTTATACTTCATAATTTGACCACCTCATATTAAAAGAACCTGACTGACTACAATTTATGAATAAAATATATAAAAGTGGCCAGCAGCTAAAAAAAAGGGGTACTTCCTTTGTCAACATACATAGAATGAAACAAAAGCAAGAAAAGTCTGTTTTTCAAAATTAAATTATATAAAGTTGAAATAATCTTGCTATTATCATTTGGGTTTATAGTGGGCTTGTACTAATCCAAACATCTTTCAGCATTAGGTCGGATTTAGATACTAAACATTCACATTCACAGTTTCAAAATCTCACATGGTTAATAGTCACAGGTACATGGTTGATCAATACAGTCTCTGGGCACTCAAGGAGCTACTCACCCACAGACACACGCAATGAACTTGGGGCAAGTTAAGTGCCTTGCCCAAGCACACAATGGCAGTATGTAATGGCAGGAGCTAGGATTTAACTGCCAACCTGCTGATCATTAGAACAAAACTCTACAAACCTAACTGCTACTAGAGATATAAAATAATCAAGAACAACCTCTTTCTTTAAGGGAGGCATAAAGGAAAACTTGTTAGGTTGATTATGGCTTTCTTTACCTTAAATCTTTATTTGTATTATGGATCTTTTTGACCTAACCTTCGCGTTTTTGTCATTTTGGTCTCATAAAATACAATCTTTAATGTGAAAACAACAAAAACTTACAATCTGCACCAAAATATATGTTATTTTTTCATTTATTCAATAGCTCTTCCATAGCTTTATATGGGGCAGTGTAACATACATGCACCAAACATTAAAATCACATAATTAACAAGAGTTTGACCAATCTAATTCTCAGTCTGATTTAGATTTTACTTACTAATATGAATTTTTAGAGTAGTTTTCAGTAAGATCTAGTTTACTCAAATACTAAGTAAGATACCCAAAATCCCTCTGTACTTTTTTTTTGTATCTAATATAATATGACAGATTCATATGTCCCAAATATGGTAATTTTTGTCAACGTTTACACTTGTAAGTTTATACACTTATAAAACTTCATCAATATGACTAAAACTTCATTCATGTGACAAAACTATAGACGGTGTTTCAAATGGATATCTAAACTAAAGATTGTTTCCTGTTCACCGGCAGTACCTTGCGTTCCTGTCAATATATTACTATGAAAAGCTACAGTAATCTAACATGCACAGTACTTTTGGTCTTAGTCAAATCCCCCCCCACACTTTCTTGTATACTCACACAGTATTACATTATACATACACCCACAGCAGTAAACTATTAATAGCACTATATGTGCACTTGACTGAAAAATATGTTTAAGAGGTGAGAACGGCATCTGAAAGCGACCATAGTTAAACAACCCGCAACAGGTGCAAATGACAAGCACGTGTAAGTTATAGATGAAAAAAACCAAAAACATATTGTAGTATTAGTATTATTGAGTCACACTGGTGCTAACTATTTCTCTCTAGGGCAGAATAAAGGTTATGTTCATATGATACTGTCCAAAGAATTCTATGATGTAATTAGCTGTCAATATCTGATACTTTGGTTTAAGGGAAACAGTATTATATAATCACAAATAAATGGCTGTTTGAGTCACAAGATTAAATGTGGAGAGTTTGTGGGCCCAATTTCAGAGTAAAAGCAACGTTGCTTCAAAAATAATGTTACTCAAGTAGAACTACAAAGTAATGATACAAGTAAGTCTCAAGTTAAAGTGAAAAGGTACTACTTAAGTAAGTAACTAAAAGAGTAAGCATCAGGACGTAAGATCTGATTTTTTATTTAAATTGAATGTAATTTGAAGGACAAAACGTTAAATAATGCGAACAATTTGGTATTTTCAAAGGACATAACGTAAAAAATGTAAACACAAATGTTCAAATCATTTCATGTAGTTAATATAAAGTAACTACAACTTTTACTTAAGTAAGAGTACTGTTACTTCAACAATAATATTAAACAAGTTGGAGTAAAAGTATGCTCTGAAAAGTATATGTAGTCTGAGTATATATGTTTTCAAAATGATGAGCAGAGGTGGATGAAGTACTCAACTGTGTAACTTAAGTAAAAGTACAGATACAGAGGTAAAATGTAACTCAAATAAAAATATCACATGACAAAATCTACTTAAGTAAAAGTATTTAAGTATCTGTTTAAAAAATGTATGTTCAGAGTAAAAAGTAAATGTAATTCACACAAGTGTTGTTAATTTGTTAAAGGGTTAAATGTAGTGATATTGATTAAAACTAAACTGATTTTGGTCAACAGTAACTTATGAATTTTGTGTATTTATTTTTGTTTGCCCAAAGCCGAATCATGAACTCGAAACCTCTAGTCAGGATGTTACCACGTTTTTGTTTTATTTTGGTTCATTTTTTTAGTGATACTGATACATTCTAGCTTCTTAAACAGTAGTCACAGTGTTAGACTTAGGTTCTCTGCTCCTCTGCGTCACCCCGTGGTCCGAGTTCCTTGTATGGACCTTCCTTCTGGGTCCCCACGGCTCCTCTGGATCTTAAGTTTCTTCTGGAGCTAACTTTATCCCCTCAGCTCAGTGGGAGTGTCAAGAGGTGCCTGCAGTTATATTTAAGACGGGCTAAATTATTATCAAAGTTGTAGGTCTACTGAAAAGTATTTGAGATGTTATGACCACAAATATGATGAAAATACAACGTCTGATGTGTTATAGGTTAAAAACTGGAGTTATACTGAGACTAGACTACATCAAAACTAAACCAGGACGAGAAGAGGATCAAACCACGACAAGTGTGAACGGAGTCTAAGTGACGTAACAGATTTGTGTAGTTATTAATATGTGAGGTGAATATACTGTATAAGCATTCATCAACAACACTTAAAAACATGAACTTTTGACCCTAAATAAATAGATTTTTACACTTATTTGTATGCTTTACAATTACTTCATAATTAATGTACATGGATCATCTTAAAAACTAAATGATTAGCTTTGGATTAACATAAAATGATGATGTGGAAACAAGCAGAGGACGTTTTTTTTTTCAAATTAACTTGAATCTTACCACATGACGTCACTCATTATAACCATTCATTATCATGTCATGTCCACTAGAGTGTATTCCATTATTTTTCTATGTAGCTTAATAACACACCTGACATTACAGTGCCACCATTATTTTGATAAACATACAAACTCATGATACCACTTTTCAATTACTACAGCTCATAACCAGTGGTGGAATGCAACAAAGTAAAAGTAGTAAAATACTGTACTAAAGTCAGATTTGTAGGTGTCTGTAATTCACTTATGTAAATTTGAAAGTAGCTGTTTGAGTCACAAGATTAGTATTACTTTTACTTCACAGCATTGGAGAGCAGTTATCTGTACCTTCTACTCCACTACATTTTTCAACAGGACCGAAAAGTAGCAAGTAGTTTGAGCAAACAAAAATATACGATTAAAAACAGCACAAACCTTTATCAAAATTACAATATTTGAAGCATTATAAGGCCTGTGTGAAATACTTGTACTTTTTACTCTTGAAGTACATTTTTAAACAGCTACCATACTTCAATACTTTTACTTTTATGTCAATTATTATTTTTTGTTTCTTTTACTTGAGTACTTTTTTTTTTGCTCCAGTATCTGTACTTTTACACAAGCAACAAAACTGAGTACTTCTTCCACCACTGCACACAACTAACTACACTTTTGACAGCTTAGTAACTACTTAATGATGATGCTGGGTCTGACCACCGGCTTGTCTCCACGGAAATGTTATTGTTATGTTCCACAGTAGGGCATTAAACTACCGTACACCTATGTTTATTCAGTCACAGGTGTTTTTTATTGCTTGAAAAACATGCATTCTTACTGTGAGTGGACCGTCCTCTCCACAGATCTGACTTGTAACTGGGCCCGGTGGCGTCACTTGCTTGTCTTCATAATTTTAATGTTGCACTGTGTAACATTCCAGACATATCCATGTTTATTAAGGCTTATTGAGGTGTAGTTATTATGCAGTGGTGGCATTACTTTGTTTTGGTCCATATGGGATTTATTGGATGTGACAGATATAATGAAATGGGGGTGAAGAGTGGGAGCGACATTGGTGATCAGTTTTTTGGAGGTTATAGCTATGGTCAGATGTAGACAGTTGAACCCCAGTGTTGGTCTTTGGATCAGGTTTCAGTCCGGTCTTTGGGTCTGCGGGTTTCTTGGTCCCTGACTCTGGGACCTCCCTGGTTCAGTGCTGTGTTTGTACCTCCACTAGCAGCTTGTCCCGCACCTGCTGCCTTTTGTCCCGTCTGTGTCTACTGCGCACCACACAGAGTTGTACAGTTATTGGGTACATTTCAAAACCTGCAAACACGGTAAAAACGTTGTAATCTAACTTAACCTTTTTGCCAGGACTGCCTTAATAAAGTAGTTGTGTAGGGACAGAGTATGTGCTCAGGTAAGGATTTTAACTGGCTACCATCCAGTTACAGGGCAAACACTCAACAAATTGCGTCACAGTCAGCTATGTACAGTAAACCATTATTAGTATATAGGTAATCATTTTTAGCAGTAGTAGTATTAGTAGCAGCAATAGAAGTTGTAGTAAAGCTTGTAGCAATTGTAATAACAGTGCTAGTACAAGGCTGGTAATAATTGTTGTAAAAGTAGTTGTTATAGTAATAATATTCGTAGCAGTAGTAGTGGCAGAAGTGGTAGTAGTAGTCATTGTCATAGTAGTAATAATAGTTGTAGCAGTGTGGTCGTAGTAGTAGTAGTGGTACTAGACTAGTAGTAATTATTAAAATAGTAGTAGCAGTTGTTGATTCTTCTAATCACGTACTTTTAGACGCTGACTGTTTTTTGGTTGGCACGGTGACAGCTGGAGTGGACTCCTGGCTGATTTACAGTACGCCCACACACTCACTGACAGGAGGACAGAGGCAGACAGGGGTGGGCGGGTGCAGGCGGGGGCGGAGGGGTGGGGGCAGAGCGTAAAGTTCAAAGGGTAAACCCAGACTCCTCTAAGTACTAAGGCTGAATGGAAAAGGATGAGGTCTTATTTTCGGAGAGGGGCTTGTGAAATCTGAGGCAATGGATAAAAATACAAATTGTAGCAGACAAGAGGCAGTTAATGGGTTAAACTTCAGTACCAGCAACTGTATTTTATTTTATACATTTATAGTAGTTGTAGTAAGACTGGGTAGTAGTAATTTTAGAAAGAGGTAAAGATAAATTGTCCTGTGTAACTTGAAGAGGGTTGTTGCCGAGGTGTATATTCTTGCCATTAGGGGGCGCATTTGGTCTGTTTTTGCACTAGCAACTATTTTAACCTTGGCAAACCATGGTAAATATTTTGTGTGCATTATCTCTACCATAAGGCACAGAACAGAAATGCAAACAACTGCATGATGGGAAAAAGAAAAATATCTTTTCTTTCTTTTCTACCAGCAGCTGAACTGCACACTGATTCTGAGCCAGGTTTACCAACATCACTCCGCTAAATGATTCTAGTGACATCACAAAGTGGAACAGAGTGTTTTCAATTTGAGAGAACTTGGAGTAAACATGCAGAGTTTTGTGTGTTGAACATGTGAATGAAACAAAACAAAACTGTCTGTTTGTGATGAGGAAACAACATTATAACATACATCAGAAAAAGTGTGATATGGGCCCTTTAATGTTGATCATTGTGCAACATTTTTTTTTAAATCTTTGTATGTTGTTAAAAATGTCTCTTTATATAAAATCATGTTATATACGCCTCGTGTAACTTTATAGATGACATTTGTATGATCAGAAAAATATGCATGCATTTTATAAACCAATTTCCTGTGTTTTTAAGTGTAATAAACATATTATTTCACAAAAAAACAAAAACATTGATGGAATACAAAATGCAGAACTGACGTGTAACAGCAGGAAACTCGCCTAATGGGAAAATAACCGCAAGGAGGTCCCAAACTACAAGTACAAATTGACATCAATAATGCTTTAGTATATTTAGCACTCAAAGCAGCTTTACAGTTTCCTGCATTATGTATTCACTCTACACTCATTGGTAGTAAGATATTTCTATGGCCACAGCTGCCCTGGGGGAACCGACAGAAGAGAGGCTGCCAGTGTGCGCCATGACACACACACCCACACACCCACACACCCCCACCCCCACACACACACACACATCAGATTGATACAAAGACAAGGTGGGTGAAGTGTCTTGCCCATAGACACAACAATAATCAGAACTGAGCTCAGACCACCAGCACTGTAAAAAACAACACTGGTTTGCAAACGCTACTGAGCCACTGCTGCCCCTGAAGCTTTATCTCCACAAAAAATGTAAACTAACATTTCAAAGTAATGGGCTCAATACAGTACTCAATACCAATTTTAATACCAGAAGATTATTATTATTTTTTTTACAATTTGTCATTTTCAACCAAAATATCAGTACTTTCTTTTTGTTACCATGTAGTTAATCTTTTTTGTATCAATACTTGCTCAAATGAGTATCTAGTATCAATACGTGTTTTAATTACCATCTGATTTTCCAAGCCTTTGCCAGCCCTTCCCTTCCCGTCTCTTATTACCTCACATATTCCCCTTCGTGCGTCGCAGTGTTCCTCAAACGCCTTAGCTAATTTTTCCATCTCCTCAGCTCTCGTGCAAGGCTGTGGTGAGTGCTCAGACCATGACCCTACTGCTGCTGTTGTAATGTCACTTAACCTGATTATGTCCCACACCAGAGCAGAAGGGGGGGGGGGGGGGGGGACATTGTAAAAATCCGAACTGGGTCGTTACGTTTACTGCCTCTAAAAACCTCGTTAACTCGATTGGCCCACATGTTAGCACATTTAACATCACCTAGGGGCTGGTTTAGTCACGATAAGGGAACGGTTTGGTGAGTAGAGGAGCTGTGTACTCAAGTAAAATTAGCAGTACTTTAAAATAATGTTACTCAAGTAGATGTCAAAAGTAAGAAAACGCTACTCAAGTAACAGTTTGACATAAAATTTTGAAGTAAACATTCTCAGCGCTTCAAGAAACACAAATGTTCAAATAGTTTTATACGTAAAGCTGTCACTTGTTTACTTACTCACAGTGGAAAGAGTAACCAAAACCTTTACTGGTACTGGTACTTTAAGCTAAATATTACTCAATTAGAAGCACGGTGTTGGAAATCTACTGCGAAAAATTTAAAATGCAGATGTTTTGAGTGGGTTGATGGTTAACATAGCACATACTTGCACTTTTAGTAGCACTTAACAGCTAATTTAATTTTGGTAAGGCAATGATTTGGTGAGTGGAGTAGCCAAATGTGTACTCAAATAAGATTAGCAGTACTTCAAAATAATGTTATGTAAGTAGGCATCAAAAGTAGTAAAAATTTTTAAGTATTTGTAGAAAATGGTGAGTGTTTTCTCGTAACTGTTTGGATGGAAATTTGATGTATGGTTGAATTTAAATGTTATCTTCTTCATTATGCAAAGAAGCAAATAAGTAACTAAGTAAGTAAATGTAATCAATATACAAAAAATGCAGATCTGGTATTTTAAAAACGAGATAAAAATCATCGAAATCGAATCATTTCATATTGTCATAAAGCTTTTGTCACTTGTAGACTTACTCAAGAATAGGAAAGGTAACCAAAACTTTTACTCAAGTAAGAGTACTGTTATTTGAAACAAAGTATTAGAAGTGTGGTATTAGAAAACTACTCAGAGAAGAACAATTTACTACAGTTACTACTATAGTTACTACAAGTTACTGTATACTGCAAAGATTTAAAATTAAAATGCATATGTTTTGATAGATTGATGGTTTATATTTTCATAATTACTGGTTCAGTGTTGTAAAGAAATGCCTCAATATGTAGTTCAGGATTTGCATAATTGAAAACAACTTTTTCACATTAGAAACATTAATTAATTGGGTAATTCGTTTTCAGTTTTTACTTTTATCTTCCAAACCCCACCATTTGTCCTGCCCCCCTCAGAACACATTTAGTACTGGCTTGTACTGGTTTGTCCAGAAAGCATTGATCCTGTTACTGAGCGCTGACCATCTGCTTTCTATATGTTCAAATGTGGGTCAGGGAAAAACAACTCCAGCTCTCACACCTATAGGAGGAAAGGCACATGAAACTAAATGAACACGATACTTCTATGTTTAGCATTAGATTCGCAATGTACCGTAAAGTAGGGTCAATTCACGATAATGATAAGCTAGAGGTATTCTACTACTACAGGTCAAAATATTACGTGACAAATTGTTGGAAGTCTACCACCGCTAAAATATTATTAGACTACTATTACTACTACTACTACTACTACTACTACTACTACTACTACTACTACTACTACTATTACTGCTACTACTACTAGTACTATTAGTACTACTACTACTATACAACAACCTTTTTGAGATCCTAGTACTAATCCAATGAGAAAAAAAGCTGTAACTCATGCATGGTTGACTCCAGCATGCTACTACCACTACTATTACTGCTGCTGCTACTGCTACTACTACTACTGCTGCTACTACTACTGCAACTACTACTATTATTATTACTACTACAACTTTTTTGAGATCCTAGTAGTAATCCAATGAGAAAAAAAGCTGTGCCTCATGCATGGTTGACTCCAGCATGCTACTACTACTACCACCACTACCACCACTACTACTACTACTACTACTGCTGCTGCTGCTGCTGCTGCTGCTGCTGCTACTGCTACTACTACTTTTTTGACATCCTCATAGTAATCCAAAGAGAAAAAAAGTGTCCCTCATGCATGGTTGACTCCAGCATGCGACTACTACTACTACTTCTACTACTTCTACTACTTCTACTTCTACTACTACTACTACTACTACTACTACTACTACTACTACTACTACATTACATACATTACATACATACAAATACAGGCTACATCTGGTACAATCATATTTTCCTCAATTAGTATTTTGCCTGTAAACTTTGTTCAGCAAGAAAGTGAGCAGCGTACAATTGAGGAAAAAGAGTGGAGAGAGACATTCAGTAAATCATTTGTAATCACACTCACAACATTTGGCTGTAGCAGAACCATATAGGCCATAGTGTACCACTGTGTTAAACTGGTTATTGTTCCCTGCTGGTACATCAAAAACTACTTGGGACTCAGACAAATGTTTTTGTCCTCTAACAGATGGAGAATCCAGTGTCTCTGACCAACTGTCTCGTCGGCTTGTAAACATTCTTTGCAAGTCCATGTTCAAGAACTAGCTTTACTAATGAACTTGACTTAGGCTTATGGGTAATGACATGACGTCTTGCCCTTAAGACGACATCATGGACAAATTTGGGTCTTCAGTTTATCGAACATTTGTGACGGGAAGCAATGCTGGGCCTGTATTTTCAGAACAAACTGCTAGAGTTAGAGATACTTACTCCAATGAACAGTTTGAGTACAAATTGCAGAATAGAAGAACCAACCTCCACCTCGGCATAGTCCTGTCTGTCAAAATAATCTGTATTAAACTTTTTAGCAGGTTTTTTTTAATGTAAGACAAGGTGTTAAATTGTAGTATCTCAGTTTGCAGTGTGGTTATGGGCGGAGTTTAGGTGTTTAGTCTCACTTTAATGTTATCCCATAATTTAGTTGTAATGTTAATGCAGTTCTAAACCAGCTGAAGCACATATTACCTTTAAATTCCAAACTAATCTAATCCAAAATGAACATAATGGCTTAACCTCTAGGTAAGTTTTCTGGTAAATGTCTGCGACCTTCTTGTCTCTGTGTTATTGCTTTTTCTGGAATGTTCCGAAATATGGAATTCATCTTATCGAATACCGTGAAAACACGCATTCTTACTTTGTGCAGGGTCGCCTCTCCACAGTGGTGACTGACCTATAACGTATCCTGGTGGTGTCAGCTCCTTACCTCCATGAACAAGGAACACTAACTACTACACTCTCTATGGAAAAGTTACACAGAGCATCTTTAAATATTCAGTTTGACCACATCACTACTCTTCTTTGTTGATTTCCACAGGCTGTATTTATGGGCCTATTAGCTGTTATGTAGATGTTGGCTGCTCTGCTGTTAGACTTACCTCAGCCTGGAGGAATGCATCGATCCCACTCCACTCGGCATTAAAGAGACTGCATTCTGGTTCAAATACTCCAGTGGGTCCTCACACTCACAAGTCTCCTACAGCGTGATCGGATTGGACCAAAACAACTGCACAAACAGAAAGAGGTATTGTTGTCAGATGTTCATCATGTTTTGTTCTGGTGAAGCTAATTAAGGGAAACTTTGAGCTAGAGGTGAATAGATTAGCCAAAAATGTTGCTTGAGTAAGAGTATTATTACTTCAAACTAAAATAACACTTAAGTAAACGTACAAAAGTAGTGGTCCGAGTAAAATATTGAAGAAACTACTACTTAAAAGTACATAATGCAACTTTTTTGGTGGAGAGTGCACCATCTGCTTGCTTCTTGAATGTTTCACTATACGGCATTAGACTTAAAGTATAATATCTTGCTTTTTTTTTCAATTACAAGTGTTTTAATTGCACACCAATGCCATAGAAACATGCATTCTTAATGTGAGTGGGATTGCCTCTCCACAGATGTGACCAGTAACTTGGCCTGGTGTTGTCATCTGCTTGTCTCCATGGAGATAAGTAAGTTTAATGCTATACTGTAGAACAATATAGGTCATATATTGCAAAAAAAAAAAAAAAAAAAAAAAAAAATACTGTTGTGAGCTCCCTCTTCAAAAACATACCTGGAATAGTGTTTTATTTCATTCACACATGTTTGAGTAATCCTGCATTATTAGGCTGTTTACATCTCCAAAGCTGTTCCACCTTGTGATGTCACACAGTGGTAGTTTTCAAGTTAAGAGCTCCTTTTACTTTTAGTTCAGTAGAGATTGGCAATTACAGGACTGAAATCATCCAAATAATTCTAATGAAGATGTATGGAGCTTAAAAACACAGTGGAACATTTCCTGTATCACCAAATGACATCACAAGGTGGAACAGAGTGTTTTCAGTTTGAGAGAAGAACTCTGTCTAAATATGCAGGGTTTGCTTTTTAAAAATGTGTGAATGAAACAAAACACAACTCCAGGTCTGTTTGTGATGTGGAAACAACATTATATTATAGATTAGAAAAAAAGCATAATATGGGCCCTTTAAACAATGCACCAAATCCAGTCTTTTGAAAGGATAGATCGCACAAATTAGAAAAATTAAACCATATTAACCAAAGCTTTTACTCAAGTAAGAGTATTGCTACATTGTAAAATATATTACTCAAGTAGCAGTAAAAGTATGATGTATTTAAACTACCTTCAAAGAACTTCCAAGTTCATATTTTCCTGAAGAGAATGTGACAGTACAGTCCACTATTGTCTCAGACTGTAATATTTGTACTCCCCATAAGAAGAGGAACAAATCCTCCTGTAGATAGTATTATGGCCCATAAATCATTTTAATGTCTCCTCTGAGGGGTTTATCCTCAAATCCTCATTTTTCACAGCAACACCAGAACCTTTAAACAAACATGACACATTTTATAAGCCGTGGATATCAGACCATAAATCAGACCAGAAGTTTGGAAATGTACAGTAGTTATGGTGCACTTGTTTCTTTAAAGTTGTAATGTGCAATTTTTCTGATGGAGAGTTTGCTTGCCTCTTGGATATGTTATTGTTTTGCCTTGAATGTTCCACAAAACCAAAGCCAACTCTGTGGAGGCAGGCAGGGGACCGCAGTAGGCTCACTGTAACTGACTAAATAATGAAAAAAGATACGTTATTTATTGCCGTGCAGTGGAACATTTTAGGCAAAAACTAAAACATGCATACACTTATCACAGTACATTTCAAAGTAAGCTAACGATGAGGGAAAATCATTTTTAAAATAAGCTGCATAAAATAAAGTATACTATTTCAGCACTTTTATGTTTTTACACTGTCTGTGGTATTGGTAGTTTTCAGTTTCTAAAATATGATGATGTCTAGGGATGCACCGATAAGATACTTTAATTTGACATTGGTGCCAATACTGAAACATTTGCTGGTTCAGATATTGACTTCCAAATATCGGTTGAGCTAATATCCTGGTTGGGCATATAAATTGATGTAATAAGACCGTAATTTAAGTTGTTCAGTAGTTACTTGAGAGATAAATAACAGCTGCATAACATATTTTGATCAGTTCTGTCTTATTGCATTTTTGTTTAAAGGAAATAAAATGCTGCTACACTGGAATTGGTCAATATCAGGTATTGGCAGATACTTAAAGCTATAATATCAGAATTTGAAACTGAAAAAGTGGCATCACTGCATCCCCAATAAGCCAAATTTTCCTACTGATTACATTGTATTTGAAATATCCAAAAGGTAAATGCACAAATGTTGAACCTGATCATTTCTATTAGTGACTAGATCCAAGAACTTGCTGTATTATAACAGAAATCTGCATTTAAAATGATTAATTTTAGCTGCCCTCCACCTGTATTATTGGCCTGCTGAATGGTGTGATGTTATTTGAAACCCATTAGGTAGTAGTGCCTTGGTTTATGTGTAAAGGTAGGTCATTTAGAAAAAATTTAAACAGTAAAGGCCCCAGTATATTACCCTGTGGGACACCAACATCCACTTGTGTTGTTTCTGAGGTAACTCCATGTAGAGTTACCCACCTCTGACAACAACACACTGATGGATTGCAAAAGGCATGATCTGATTTTCAGAAAAAAAAAGAAAAAGAAAAAAAAAAGCACCTGCTCTTATTCATCATTATTATTACAAGCAGCGCTAGACAGGTCCCAATACTGCAAGTCTCTTATGGAGGTCAAAGGTGAAAGCATTTACCCCTCAGGCTTAGCTCTGCCCAAATAAACTAGCTAGCGGAGCCACCCACTTAATCCTGCTTCATCCTAAAACAGCACATCACAGCTTTTGAACCTTTAACTGTAGAAATGTGGACCCTGGGGCTGAGGCTGGACTGATGATTGAATGCCATTTTGATTCTTATATTAAGTATTTCTTTACTGTTATTCCTGTCAGCAGCGTTTCAGAGTCTGGCATTAAAGACCTAATAGAACAGAGTCTGCTTTAGCTCAAATATGCACTGGACTGTGGATTATGTGTGAACCAAGTCAAAACTAATACCAGTGATAGGTAGTTTTGGATGACGCACTGCTATGGGCTTATTGAATGATTGTGTTACAAAACTATGTGTAGGGTTAAGGGAGACATAATGCTAAAATGCTTTTATGAACTTCTAACGACGCTTACTGAGAATTGTCTTTCCACTGACTCATCCATGTTTGAGTAACTGCTGCTGTTTTTATTTGGGTATTTTGTCCCTAAACAAGACGTGAGCATTAATAACAGAACAATAGGGCACTTTCTTTCCCCAAGGTCACTCCCACTAGGGTTAGCAACAGGTTTGATTGACAGCGTTTCTAAGCACCCGCTCACTGCTAAAATAGGAGTGTGAGCGGGAAGGGGCGTTACTTTCTACAGCCTCACTTCAGATTGGCCCTTTGGTTGCTATGATACTCGCGCTCAGAATTTCAAATATGAACCTCAGCTCTAAATTCACCCCTATAACTGCTAGCCTTGACGAGCTTCATTTGGCTGGAGCTAAACGCTATGGGTAACGTCACACCCACTTATTTGTCTTCTTTATACAGACTGTGGGTCAAGGCTAAGAAAAATTAAATCACATCTGCAAGACACACTTATTTTTTATCCAATCAGGCGTCCAGTTTAATGAGAGCCATCTAGGAACAACTGTCTTTTACATTCCCAGACAGTTGCGTCATGCTTCAGCAGCACATAATGTTTACTAAACATAATGACTAATCAACTATTCAAGTCAACTATTATAATTCTCCCTTTGTCCAAATCGGACTCTATTTGCATTCCCGTATTCTGGATGTTACCATAATAAGAAGGCAGAGCACGTTGTGTAACTTGGTCCATTACAGACCAGACAAAAAGCATATGTATTTGTTGTGTGGTTTTGTCTATTTCCACCTTTAATAACTGACTTTCAGAGCTGTTGTTTAACACCTAAACCTTCACAAAGGTATTTTCAGAAGTGCTTGTTTCCTGCCAGCATGCAGAGTTAGGACAAGGCACTTAACATGAATACATTTTGTGTTCCAAGAATTCTTAAGAATTCTTGGAATAGATTTTAGTTTGAAATGTTTGAGTTTCATGAACAACATTCTCAGCTCTTTAGGGTCTAGGGTGGTCAATATTAAGTAAGGTGCAGGTAGGTATGGAGAATCTGATGATATTAAATAAAAGTGACCATGTGACAATCAATATTAAGTAATGCACAAAATCTGGTACTTTCAAAGGATAGACACAAAAATGAGACAAACTAAATCATATCTGAAGGATCGGTGCAAGAAACACAAATGTTAAAAATCATCAATCAATATAAAGCTTGGGTCACTTGTAAACTAACTGTGAGAAGAGTAAGCAAAACTTTTAGTAGTAAGAGTACTCTTACTTCAAAAAAAATATTACTCAGGCAAGAGTAAATGTGCATTGCTAGAAAAGTACTCATCAATAACGCTTAAGACAACTATGGGGAAACCATAATCACATGTTTGATTTTGCATATTATGTCTCACCCATTTCAATTTGAATTTTCAGTAACTACTCTTATAGCCAGATTTCAAAGTTCAGACAGTAGCTTTAACAGTGCAAACACAGCTGTGACAACTGCCTTTAGGTGTTACAGAGGTGGGCTAGCAGCACAGGGCACACACCACAGCGGGACAGGGGCTGAGATTGGGTAGGATCCTGTGGAGAGCTGATAACATACATGGTCCCTTCTGTTTGCTCTGAGCTAACCCAGCACTGATGGATGTGACTGTGCTCCATAGGGGCACACAGAGGAGATAAGAGGCCAAGGACAATACCCGTTTCCATGGGAGTTTCTGGACGCCATTGTCACCACATCAACCTGTAGCAATGAGTGTCCGCAGTGCATCAGCTGGGACCCTTCTGTGCATCTTGAGATAAGCTTACGGCCAGGTCAGGACTCAGGAGTACCTAGCTGGAGGACTGGATGTTTCAGATGGGGAAAAATGAGAGTGGCATGTTACATTTTGAGATGAGAAAGAAGTTGTGCATGTGGATATCAGTGGTGTGCAGAAGAGTTTGTGACAGGTATTATGAGATCTTACATTACTTCTGAGGTATTGGTAAATGGTAGATAGTCACTTTTTATAGTGCTTTTACACCCTCTAGGCACTCAAAGCACTTTACATCAAGGAACCACTCACCCATTTACACACACATTCATACACCGGTGTTCACTGACAGTAGGGTTTTTTTTATGTTGAGAGCAGGATTTGAACCAACAGTGGACAAAACACGCTACCAATAAATATGCATTGGATTTATATAGCACATTTGCAAGACACTCAAGTGGTTTACGGTGGATTATGCATTCACTCCACATTTGGTAGTGTTACGGTAGAAGACTCACACTAGGCATTGTGGGTGAAGTGTCTTGCCTAAGGACACAACAACAGTTTCCACTAGAGCCACTTCAGTCTCACTGTGTTCACCTGGTATTCTCAGTAGTGTCCCATTCAAGTAGTAACCAGACACAACCCCGCTTAGCTTCCAAGATCTGACAGAATCTGGCATTGACAAACAGGTATGGCCACAGGTGGAGTATTCTGAATGGAAGTAACTTTAACTCATTGTCACATGTAGAACATCTGCAGCTGGAGGTACAGTACGTTAGCTGAACCAGAACAAACTAAGGTCAGTGTGTAAGGTCACAAACGAGTTATGGCCTCTGAGGCAGTGGGGCAGAGGGGAGACAGAAGGGAGGAGAGACAGCCCCAGGACAGGTCTGCTCAGGCCTTTTTCTAAATCATAGTTAGCCATTAACCTGGGGAAGTGTGGGAATAAGGAAACATCACTATAACCAGTTAAGATTAGCAGATAAGATAAGAGTGTATTTATTATATTCAAAACACACATAAAAAGATATTTCAATTGTTAAGGCGAAAGGAATAAACACCAAAAAGTGAAAGTGCATGTGCAATAAAAACACAATAAAACATTATACTTTTATGGCCCCTCATGGAACTAATAATTATTGCATAGTGTTTTATATAAGGCCCGGTTTGTGGTGTGGCTCGCCCTGCTACTCCTCTGCTTCCTTGGGCTATAACAGATGCTATATCATGTGAAAATTGTCATGGGGATGATCCAAAAAGTATAAAGTTTTTTTGTGTGGTTTGTTTTTTCAGTATCTCCTTTATTTGACTGTATTTTTGTATGTATTTTTTTAATCGATATTAAGTGACCTAAGCTAACCTTCCCAAACAAGAACCTCATGACCCATCAAAGAGGTTGATTTTGGTGAACTTCCAGTAGTCTGGTCCAGTTCAAATGAAATGTGATTATTAAAAAGACCAAAGAAATCCAAACAGGAAGAGCGCCACAGAATAAAATAGCCACATTTAGGAGAGCTGAGATATCTGTGAGACCGGAAAAATGATAATTGTTGAAATAAAACAAAACATTGAAAAAATTGAAATGTTCCAGACGTTTGATACAGTCACATGTCCAGAAAATAACAAGATGCAATGTTATGTTTGTTAAATCGTTTGTTTTTGTAATGACTGAAGAAGTTTTGCTAAAAAAACAAAGAATTAGGACAAAATTATCTTTGCTGATGAATAAGAAGAAGGAACAGCATCCAAGCTCCAATGTAACAATTAGCATTTGAGTTATTTCTTTGAGTCAGCCCCATATCAGACCAGATACAAACTCTAAAGAAACACACTGAAGGACTGAAATTGGGTTTAATCACACAAGCTGACTAAAAGTATAATGGATTCAACCTCAGACCAGTGCACATTGTGTCCATTGGCAAGACACTTCACCCATGTTGCCTATATGAATGTGGTGAATGTGTGAATGATGGAGGTCAGAGGGGCCGATGGCACAGAATGGCAGCCTCAGTTCCACACCATTCTACCTCAGGGCAGCTGCGGCCAGGCGTGGAGTGAATGAAATAATGCAAACAAGCGCTTCATAAATCCAGTTGACGATTGTCATTATAGATTTGTTTAACTATGTGCGTTCATACACATAATTGGGAACTATACATATGGCTGAAATATTTTTATTCTGCACTCTTCTCTTTAAATGTTAATGTTATGATGATTATTTTTTTATTATTTATGTTTTGATTTGTTGCCTTTCTTCTTCTGTAAGGCACTTTGAATTACTTTGTGTACGAATTGTGCTATACGAAAAAACTAAAACTGTCCTGTAATATATGTACGACATCATCACTTTTTAGAAACTGAAACCGCCAATAGTTGTCTATATGTCTATGACTCAGACTGACGTGTAAAGCAGGCTTATACATTTGCATGACAATATATTGAGTAAACATCCTAAAACAAATATAAAGCATTTTGGTTAAGACTATTTTTAAACAAAATTTTAAAAAATCCACTCAATGTCCACATATGTAACCTACGTCTTCTGTTAAGTATGTGTCGTAAAGCCTCCACAGGTCTCGGCTGGACTCCTGTCTAAGTACTTGTTTGTTTTACACACTCTACACACACTCTAGTCCTGAGGTTGTGTTCAGGTCACCGGCATTCTTTGTTAAAAAAAAACACACATGGGGTTTTTACAAGGCCCTCTGAAGGCTTTTGGTGGGACAGTGTATTGGTATGACGATGGGGGGCTGGGTTAGCTCGTACACTTCCCAGAATGCACCCCTTTTGTTCGATGTCCCGTAGAGCGACACTTATCAACAGAGCGGGACAATTGTGAGGGCTAGGTTTCCATAGCGACCGGGGCATAGTAAATACAAAAACAAGGGGGTACCAAAAGCCATAGTATGACGACAGATTTTTTAGCGCTTTATAGTAATGGTATGTTGTATTTAGTTTATTTACATTGTATATATAGTTAACAAGCGGTTTAAAATGTTGATACTGTCTTAAACTGTCTTATTCAAATATAAGAGGCAGACCAATAATGTGGAAAGTATTGAGTTGATGGAATTTCTTAGCAACATGATACTAATAACTGTTGTTTTATTGCTTGTAAAGTGCAATTATTACTATACTATGAGATTTCCAGCTAATATTTTTATGAAGAAGCAGTGGGGACATAGTTTAAGGCTTTAAATCAAATCTCAAATATGTTTTAAAATATTTATTCATAACACGCTGTAAAACATTAGTGTGGTCAAAATGGCATGGTAACATATTTTGAAGTTTGATATTTTGCTCAAGTAAATGCAGACAATAAACGATAATATTGAAACTAATTTATGCCACTGACGCAACAACCCAAGAGCAGATTTAAACCACAAAAACTATTCTAAATGTCCATTAAATAAACAGCAGAAACAATGAAACACTTAAGCATCTGTAATGAGTCATAGAAGTTATTAATTCAACCTTTTTTGGCTTAAATCTTATCATATAGCCAAAAGATAACCAAAAATATTCCAGTTGTGCAAAGAAAATGTACACATGTTAAATATTGACCCCCAAAAAATATTGTTCCAGCGATGAATCAATGTAGTAATTCTCGTGACAGGCCTAGATACTTTTTTACTTTTACTTCACTAAATTAGCAGTATCTGTACTTTCTACTCCACTACATTTTTTTAACTGAACTGAAAAGTAAAAGTATTTTTTATTATAGTTTGAGACCGAAAAGGCTGAGGCTTTATTTTTAACACGTTCATACTTTGAGCAAACAAAAATATGCAAATAAAAACAGCTACAAAAAAACTAGTGATTCAGTTGTTTGTGTTGAACAAAATTCAGCACAAATGTTTATCTAAATCGCTACATTTGAAGCTTTATGATCTCAAAATCAGAGTGGAATACTTTTAGTTTTTACTCTTTAAGTACATTTTTAAACTTAACTTTTATGCAAGCAGATTTTTTCTATGCGATACTTTCAATTTTCACAAAACAGAGTACTTCTTCCACCACTGGATACAGGTAAGGTGGGTGAAGTGCCATGTCCAAGGATAGTGTAAGAATATTCATTTCACCAAAACACAGGCAACATATAATTATATTTAAGATTATACTAAACATCTTGCCAAGTTCAAGTTTTGTTTTTTTTTCCCCCCTTAATTTTACTTCCTGGTTGGACTGGGCAGCAGATGTGACATATGTAGAGGTAATTCTACAACTGTAACTTAGCAACCGTGATGTTAACAAAGGCTTGAAATTATAATTACACACTGGATGGAATTTTCCATGTTGAGGACATAGGTGGAGGTATTCCATTTTAGAATTTACTGCCACGACTTTCCTTCTCAACATTTTTCCCACAAAGTGCCCCTTGACAGCTGTAAAACTATGATAAACATCAACCACAGGTCATCCCACCAAACCAAGTGAAAATTTGAAAAACATGAAAATCTATTTATCTGTCTGTCTACATCTCCAAAGCTCAAAAAATGCTGTTACACCTTGTGACGTCATGCAGTGGTAGTTTTGAAGTTAACAGCTACGTTATATCTTTACAGTAGCCCCTTGTTTATCGCGAGGGTTACGTGCTAAAAATAACCCGCAACAAGCGAAATCCGCAAAGTAGTCAGCTTTATTTTTTTACAATTAGAGAAAACTTGCAAACATACAGCACTTCAGAGTCACACTGCGATCAAACATTTATGTAAATTTGACAAGTTGAACACATTCTGTACTGTACAGGAGACATGGCACGAAGGAGATTGATTGGCAATGGTCTACAGTCCCTTAGCCAATCAGGACGCAGGACACAATGCACGTTCATACACTGTAAAAAGAATGCAAAATTGAAACACCGAGACAGCGAAAGTGAGTGATATAGTGAGGGACAACTGTAGTTCAGTATTGGCAAGTCCAGAGCTGAAATGATCAAAAAATGATTCTAGTGAAGGTGTGTGGAGCTTAAAAACACAGTGGAGCACTTCTTGTAGTACCACATGACATCACAAAGTGGAACAGAGTGTTTTTAGTTTAAGAACTCAGCGTAAATACGTGTGCTATTTTAAACATGTGTGAATGAAACAGAACTCTATATGCTATATTTTGGATGAGAAAGTAACATTATAACATAGCTAAAAAAATAGTGTAATATGGGCCCTTTAAACCACACATCTCTAAACACTTAGCCACTACAATGTAAATAAAAATCACTTATCGCAGGTAATCAGTAGTAAAAAGCTTGTTGTCAGTTTCACAGCATGGCATGACATTATCTGACAGCATTACAAAAAGGGGCAGGGGGCTGTTTTAGACTAAACCTAAGGGCTATTGACCAAACCTGATCTGCCTCCAGGGGTCAAAGCTCCAGAGAAAGAACACTGTAACTGACTACTTCACTAGGTATTCACAATAGGGTTAGATAGTTGCTAAGTACTCATTTGAACAACTAGCAATACTGAAAGAATACACATACAAATTTGACCTTTCTTTGAAGATTTTAGAGCTTATATAGTGTTGAACAGCCTTGGTCTATAAAAGAACTAGCATCAGACCGCTGATCTATGTTATAATGTTGTTTCCTCATCCAAAACATACCTGGAGTTGTGTTTTGTTTCATTTACACCCTCCAAACACTTCATATTTAGGAGTTATTCTCTCAAACACTCTGTCCCACCTTGTGATGTCATGCGGTAACACAGAAAACGCTCAACTGTGTGTTTAAACTCCATACACCTTCACTAGAATCATTTGGATAATTTCAGCCCTGGAACTGTCGATCTCTATTGAACATAAGGTAAAAGGCAGATGCTAACTTGAAAACTGCGGCTTCATGACATGACAAGGTGGAACAGAGTATTTTGACCTATGAAGATGTAGACGAAAAACAAAAGACGAAAGACGAGGAAACGAACAGAACAGAACACAACTCCAGATATGTTGTTGAGGAGGTAACAACATTATAACGTGGCTTAAAGAGTGGATTTTTTTTTGCGTAATATAGGACCTTTAATAAAGCATGAACTATTAACTATTATACTATTGTAGTTGCCACAAAATACACAGGTAAGTTCACATTTTTGCACGAGCTAAGTTAATTAAAAATACTACCCTGAAATAAAACCTTATCATATTGTATAAACAGTCTAATCTGGAGCTGTTTTGCACTTTCTATCTCCCTGTATTGACATAACATACTTAACACTACTGCTCCATGTTGCTAATCTGCTTGGGAGATTAACATGTCTTTGTACTGAGCGGCAGAGGAGTTTTCCCCTTTTTTTCCTTCCCTTCTTGTTTGAGGAGGGGTATCTTATTTCATCCCCCTCTTCATGAAGACCACATGACTCGAAAAGTAAAAAAAAAAAAAAACTTGAAAAAGAGGAGGGATTTCTGAGATAGCTCTTCAATGAAAACCACATGGAGGAGAGAGAAGGAACGGGATGGGAGGGGGGTGATTCAAAACCCAACCTCCCGTAGAGAAAAAGGGGGAGTGAACCAAAGCAATAGTGACATTCCCGACAAGCACTGCAACACAAAAGACCAGGACAGCGAACTATCTGGCACGTTTTTGAGGATACAACCGAGGACACCGAGTTGCTTTGCTATCGAGCAAACTAACTGACCAAAAGTGCCAAGATGTCCCAAGCGTTAGTGAGAAGAAATTCCAGCAAAGTGGGGCTGCAGAATCTGATGAAGTAGGTGCACTGTTTTCTATTTGTTTTGATGTATTGTGAATGTTTAAATAGTGGTACTACATATACCTCAAAATATGGAAAAGTACACAGATGGTGGTGATATAAGGACAAGGTATGATTCACGTCTGATTAATAAAGAGTTAAAGTGACACACATTGATTTCAATTTACTGTTTAATTATACTTATGGTATATTATTTTAAAGTAACATTTGAGTAGCTTTATCTATGTGTACTACCTGGTTGAATACTTGTTTAATTCTTGTTTAGACCTGGCTTAAACCTAACTTTTGGTTATGGTTATTTATTTTATTTTTTTACTTTTTGACTTAGATTTTTTATCATTTTTAATGTATATTTTGTACTAGAATGTATACATATATCTGCATTCCTCATCATGATCACTACAAAAACATAAATTAAATATATTTTCAAATAGGGCAAAATTGGTTATTATAAGTTCACTCTACTAACTATTTTTTTTATTTCTTCTATCTCTGACATATACCAAAGTGATACAAATGTGAACTAACTGAACTCAAGTTAATCCCTCAGTGTTTGGGTTCTCTAACTTTACTTAGTGTTAATATGTAAACAGACAAATGGTTTCTCTGACATTTTGCTGGGGGTTAGAAAAAGTATGAGGCCTTATTAGCACTGTAGCACTGAAGGAGGTAACCAGGATTAATGCCACTGTTTTGGGTCATTTGAGGTTTTGGGACAGATTTGGTCTCGATTAGAAAGGACTTAATTCCATCATTAATTAAGAATAAAAGCATTCACAGTACCTTTGGTTCTATAATCTCTATTGTTGCTGTAGAAGATGATGTCAAACTCCAGTTGTATCTGGTTCTCAAACTGTGGTGCAAGTACCATTTAAGACCTGGTTACGTCCAGATTTGATGCATTATTCCTGATGTAGACTTGGTTTAGTCCTGGTTTATAACTGGTTTAAGATCTGGTTTAGACTAATCTGATTTACAGTTTCTCATCCTGGTTCAGTCCTATATTTTAGGTTTGTGTTATACTGGGATTGATTCTGGTCCTGGCTCATTTTTTTATTTTTTTATTTTTTTTTTATACTTGTTTAAGATTTGTTTTGTTTTGATTGAATTATTTTTATTTTTATTTTTATTTATGGCATGGAAAATAAACCAAATAACTTAAAATTTCTTTCTAATTTCCTGATTTTGGACTTGGTTTTGTCATGCCTTATATCTGCTTAGGCGCTGGCTTAGTCTGGTTTTGACCCAGTCCTGGTTCTGTCCCGGTTCAGCCCTGGATTAATCCTGGCTGCAGATATAGTTATATGAAATACAGGTCTCTTGTGAAGCTTAAACATTGATTTTCAAAGCAGCAGTTATACTTTGGCTTGGGGGCTCCTCTTAGGCCCAGGGAGGAAATGGTGTCATGACCCCTGCCCAAGGTCTGAGGGGGTCTGGAGTGGGCTTTTGTTCTGTGGCTGTCTGTATGTCCTGTCCCCACTATCTGTTCTAAAGCTTGTATCAGTGCTGGACATAGTTTTCTACTGTGTGTAATACATGCAAGATGTCTGTGTGCTTTGAAAAGGGCTGTGAAATCAAATAAGCCTCTGGTATGTACACAATGGACTTATCAAAAAGGCTTCACTTGACCTTCTGTGTAGATGTGTCAGAGTACACACACTGATACATAGTACATAATGGAAAAACAATATGATAGCAAACTGCAATTATTCACAGCAAAAGGCCCTGAGCATGGCAGGATAGGCCTTTAACTGGGCTCAGAAATCCGCTGCTAATTAGGTTCCATGTGTCAATGGGGCATTACTGGTTAAATAATGAATAAATAAATAAACAAATAAGTAAATAAACATCATGAGTGCTAGCTTGATTGGCTATTAGTTATGTCAGTGTACAAATGCAAACTTAAAATATAGCCTATATGAAAGATAAAAAGCAGCTGACTATTTCATGCAAGCTAGATAAAAGTTAAAAAGCCAGAGTTACAGGTTAGATCTGCGGAGAGGCTGGGCTTGCATGTGTTTTTCACCTGTAATTAAATAAATGCTAGATTTTGATGCCATGCTGTGGAACGTTCTAGGTGAAGCAATAACATCTCCATGGGGACAAGCAGATGACATAACCCCACCAGAAAAGTTGCACAGTGCACCTTTAACTGAATTTATACAAGTGTAACTGATGATTAAACAGTTGACAGACAGTTGCATAACCTATCTTGATGCCACCGTGTCTGCGTCTGCTTTGTAACCGGTGACTTGTTGATTAGTCCAAACACATATGGACTTGTCATTCCCTGATACGTAAACCTATGGGTGACTCGCGGTGAGTTATGTGACAGATAACAGCTGGGAGAGGCACGTCCTGCTCTGATTCAGTCCACTCAGCAGATGGCACCAGCCCGAGGGAAAGCATGACATCACTCCACAAACACTACATGATGTCGAGACACTGCTCAAAGCCATCACAAATGCTCTTTCGCTCAGTGCTGGGAAATACTGCAATTGTGTCACTGATTATGAGTAGTTATTGGATTGTGAGATTTGTAGCTGTGTAATCTGTGTTAACAACCTAGCAGAAAGTTTGTGCAGTCCCTCAGTCATCCAGGCATGATTCATAGTCAAAGACAAACAAAAATGTGTCAACTGGGCAAAAAGTTGTAGGAGTGAAGACTTTTTGTTGCTCCGCTTTTCAGTTCTGGTCAGATTACTGCTGGACACCTAGCAGAAACTATTACAATTCAGTGATTTGTATTATAGCTGGGCCATATCATATTGGTCTTTTGTATCAAGTAGGGTTGTCGAAAATCAGATGCTAATTGATAGTAAAGCTAGTATTGAAACGAACTTTGAGTAGGTATCAATACTAAAAATGTAACATTCACAGAACAAAAATTAGCCTTTCCTGAATAGCTTTAGAGCAGCAAGTCTGGTTGAAGCTGGGCCGCATCCACAGGTATTCCACAAAAAAAGCTTTGTTGAAATCTTCTCAAAAGTCATCGCTGTTTTCAACATACATGAGAAAATATGCCAATTCTTGTGGATTTTATGGATATACATTGTTATTTGTTGAATCTTTTGTGACGGGAGTACACGGCGCGAGGGACACGTGTGTTTGGGGTTTACCGATTTGGCAGAACCTTCTACACGAAACACGGTAATGCCACACTAACATTAAACTTTCATATTGTCCTATATTGGCTCCCGGGCCGCGAGTTTGAGACTCCTGTTTTAGAGTGATCTTGAGCGGGATCAGAACAAGTACAAGGCCACATAGACAAATATACGCCCATGGACCACTATGGAATGTACCTGGACGATTGAGGGGATACACAGATATAAGGCTACATGGTAAGATAAAAGAAAGTCCTATTATTTAATGCTGAAAATCACATTCTATTGCGCAAAAAAAGAGTGTTTTTTATTATCATTGTAGTACTGAGTATTGAGTCTATTCCGAGTCTCAAGTCAATCTTCTTAGTATCGGAATCAAGTTTGAAATTTTTATATCATGAAAACACTAGTGTCAATGTGTATATAACTACAGACGCAATATGGAATTTGAATACCATAACTATATGACATAATGTCTACATAATCCCTCAGTCATACAGGTCTAATCCATAGCAAAAGACAAAATTTAAGCCTGTCAACTGGACAAATCGTTGTAGGAGTGAAAATATGTGACATACCTATCTTAAAGGGCCAGTATCTAAGTTTTCACTCAGGAAAATTCATTTGCTGATTAAAGCCTGTTCACTCAGTGCTGGGAAATACTGCAGTTGTGTCACAAATTATGAGTAATTATGGAGACATTACTACTAGGGATGGACATGTAATCTAATCAGAGACATTGTTGGATGAAAACCATATGGAAACAACTGCCATGTGACTATCCCAGGCAGTTGTTTCTCAGTCACGGTTCAACATCAGAGTGATCTATAATCTGCTACCATAAGTACAAAAAAGCCCCAAGGTATTTTAATATTAAGATACTGTTATCTCAACAAACTGACTTTATTCCACTGATTAAACCTGAGCCAGAAAAATGTGGGTTTTTTTTGGCTTCAGACACATTTTCCAACAATTATTATAAAATTGAACTCAATTTTGTCATTAATGTTACATAAGACTTCATCTCTATAACAGACGCTTCCATCATTTTTAAATCATTCAAGATTACTTCATTGTAGGGTTGTCAAAAGTATCAAAAATCTGATACTAATCGATACTAAAACTAGTTGAAATTGAGTTTGATCGTGACAACACTACGTCATTGTTTGGTTTTTAATTAAGTCCGATTACCCAAACCAGTTCTGGCAAATTAGCAGGCTTCTAACCGGCTTTTAAACTTCACTTATTTGTTCCCAGCTGTTTTACACATGGCCTTTGCTAATTAAAAACAGACTTAATACTACATTCACACTGGTTTTAACACACTATAGACTTTTACTATGGCTTTTGGCAGAGGTGGATGGTGCTCAGTTGCATTTACTCAGTTACATTCACTTGAGTCAGTTTTTAAAGGAATTGTACTTTTCACAGTACTTTCCTAGCAGCATACTTTTACTCTTACTTACCTGTATTTTCATGGAAGTAGTTGTGTAAACATTTTGGTGACTCTACAAGTGACAAAAGCTATATGAAGACAATATGAAATTATTTGAACATTTGTGCTTCTTGCCCTGCTCCCTCAGATGATTTAGTTTTTCTAATTTTTGTGTCCATCCTTTGAAAATACCAGATTTTGTGCATTCAAATTACATCAACTTCAAATTATACATCAGATTTTACTTCAGTTACTCTTTTACGTTACTCTTACTTGTGTAGTAGTTTTCCCAAATACTTTTTACTCCAGTGATTTCTTGGACCACTTTTTGTGCTTCTACCTGAGTAATATTATTTTGAAGTAACGTTACTTTTACTTGAGTACAATATTTGCCTCCTCTACCTTTCGGTGACATAAGACAAATGAGAAACTGTAGTTTTCTTAAAGACGTCAGCACTTTAAAGACACATTCCTTTTCGTATTATTAGTGGGCAATTAGATCACAATAAAAGGCTTACAAAGTGTTCCCTCACTTCCCTTGAATCTTGGCTGTGAACGTAATCCAAACAGCTCCTAAATGCACTCAACAATAAGGGTGTTGTGCCAGATATTGTTGCTAAGGTAACGCATGATGTCACTGTAATACCTGCTAAAAGTGGCAAACAGTGGAGTGTGAATTCAGTCCTCAGACAACTTTGCTCTAAAGAATTGACAAAGTACCATGGATTCTTATTGCTTTGCTTAGAATGTCCCACTGTACTGCATTAAATATATGTCCATAAGTCTACGGTGGGGAGAGGGTGGCACCACTAGGGCAAGTTACAGGTCAGATCTATGGAGATGCAAGCCTGCACACAGCAAGAATGCAAGTTTTAAATGTTTTTTTTTTTTTTTTTTTTTTTTCCAGTAATAAAAAATGTAATATATGCATGATTGATTTATTGCCGAAAATCAGATGAGGACTCCCCCCCATCAGAAAAGTTACATAGTGCACCTTTAAGTTGAATATGCTAATGGACACATGTAATTGTTATTATTTTGACAAATTCAAATAAGAATCACATCACAAGGTAAAGACTATGTGATGAAGTATGTGAAGTATAGATAACGAGAATGTTGAGCACTCGAGCCCAAATACAATAGGATTACTTAAACATGCATGAATCAAAATCAGAGCTGGATCTTCCTATACATGGACTTGTTGTGTAGAACCCCGCAGCTGTGAGAGGCACCGCCCTTCGAGTACCAGTAGTTTTATCATTCATGTCTGTCTGCCAATCTACATGTAGTTACAATAAATGTGGTTTGCTCCTCTGCGAAAATATCACTTTCTAATTGGTAAATGGGTTGTAGTGGCACTCAAATGGCCTCCAAGCCAAATTTTGTGGTTAGATCCAGCTCTGATCAAAAGACAGCTTTGACTAACATGGTTAATAAAAGCTGATTATGCATAATAGATGAGCCTCCAACAGTGTGGCTGATCCATCCAGCAGGCACACACACACACACCCAAACACACACACACACACACAGACACACATCCCGTATACCTGCTTCAAAACATGTCCTCATCACTGTGACCTTTGACCCCTGGATCTCCCCCACATGAGGAGCTCTCCTCACTGTTTATGATAGGGCCAGATAAGGGGCGAGCTCAGGAATGCTTCAGGAGAATGGGAGGGGGGAGGAGCCTAGACCCTCCCCAGGACGGCTGCATTAAAAACACTGAGAGGGAAAGTCAACATATGAGGTATCCTGTTCCAAGATGGTTTTGCACAAATTTCGATGAAAAGTGATACAGGACATGGTTTGAAATAGTGGCCAGTAAATGTCATGTAAACAGTTAAATTGCATACGGGTAATCTGATTTCTTTCTGATTGTTCACACTTGTGCAGGTTTTGAAAAGAAAAATTATATGAAAAATGTATCTGTTTTGCTTCATTCGTAGATAGGGTTGTGAAAAATATCAAAAGTCACATTCACAGGACAGAAATGAACCTTTCCTGAATAGTTTTAAAATGATCTGGAGCTGTATCAGAACAAGTATAAGACACATAGGCTAATATACGCAGATGGACCACTATGGAATATACATGAACAACTGAGGGACTACACAGATATAAGGCCACGTGGTAATATAAAAGAAAGTCCTATTATTTAATGTTGAAAATGACATTCAGTTGTCTAAAGAAAGAGTATTGTTTTTGGTCTTTGTGGTATCGGTATTGAGTATTGAGTATATATTCCTTAGGCCTATCACTATATAGTGCTTGAGGAACTGTCCCTATACATAATTTATTCCAAGTGTCATGACAGAAAATACTAAGGCTATGGCAAACAACTTACAATGCACGCTATAGTTCTTATAATGTATGTATTCCTTAAATTTTTACAAAAGATTAATTGAAATTCTCATCCACATTGCATTCAAACTGCACCAACATCTGGTTTCTTCATCAAATTAAAATATGTACAATATACGTTATACTCCAGCTGGGTAGATGCGTGGCTATAGGTCTGGAGAAGGGTCTATTGAGAGTACCCACTGCTCCTGAAATCTCACCCCAGTAGCATTTAGAGTTGTTAAACGTATGAAAAATCAGATACTAATCGATAATAAAACTAGTATCGAAATTAGATGCAAAAAAAATCACATTAACAGGACAAAATTTGAGCTTTCCTGTTTATCATTTTGAACTTTATCAGGACTAGTATAAGATCACACAGTAACATAAAGAAAGTACTATTTTCTTCATTGAGTATCAAAATCATCTTGAAATTTTTACATCATGACGACACTAGCAGTGTTACAGAATGATTTAACAGCAGTGAAGAAATGTTCCTATGAGGGTTATAAAATCTACCTTAACATCTGGAAGCAAAACCAATTGGGTCATTTTCAAAACACGCAATTAAGGACTATCTGGTATTCCATCATTGCTGTTTTTAGATCAAACAGAATCAAACTGTGATTATACTTTTGAAAGAACAGTCACCCCACTTTCTATTTTTTCCTCAATATTCATTTTTCTGTCAATCTAAGGGTTTCATAAACATGGAAAATGCAGTTATAAATAGACCGTTTATTTTTGCGTTTTCGTAGCTTCAAAGATGATGATGTTTTGGAATAGTTCGCCACGTTCTTGCCTAATCCAGATTTGACCAACATATACACAAAGCTAAATATAATCTGTTTATGTGACAAGAACCAAAATTTTCCAACAGCAGACGTGGATTTATTTTTACAAGTTTTTGATTTTCTTTTATGTACCATACTCACGTTGGCTATCGTGTGAACTGCAGCTGATCTGAGCACACTTTTTGCCATATACATTAAGTAATACCAAAGTACTACGAAATTCTTTACATTCTTAAGTGGTGGAGTGGGTTATGTAATGGCGTAACCTGGCACAGCTATAGCGTGGTTGTAGATGACTGCTGATAAATTAGATCAGATGGGCAGACACAGTGGCACTTACCAGTTTCCTTATGTCTTATCAGT
Source organism: Periophthalmus magnuspinnatus (assembly GCF_009829125.3). NCBI lineage: Eukaryota > Metazoa > Chordata > Actinopteri > Gobiiformes > Gobiidae > Periophthalmus > Periophthalmus magnuspinnatus. The sequence continues at coordinate 17,477,993 of NC_047131.1, read as the reverse complement.
TAATCCAAATGTACGCAATGTCTCCAACACAAAATGTATAATTAGCATGTTATTTTAGCAATAGGCCTTGAAAACACGGGGAAAAAATGTAGCTATGCCAACACTGCCAACATGTTGTGAAATGGGATTCTTCTATTTGCTCATCCCTTTATATTTCCTTTATCAGATATGTTCAAATATAAAATATAACCAAGATGGCGCCATGTACAGTCGCCCTGATAATTTGGTGTTGCACTGTTAGTCTGATGTTGTTGTTGTTGTATATATTTTCTATCTCTAAGTATTTTATTTTATTTTTAATCACATCTTTTTAAACTTTATACATGCCCTTATATGTACTTATTCAGTACTTATATATGTACTTATGTTGCAATTTATCACCGAAGTAAGTTCTTAGTTTGTGACCTGTGTTCACTGACAATGGCAATAAAAGTCTTCTGCTTCTGATTCTGAAAATAAATCGTAACACTGGAATCAGAATACATGTCACAATATACATTAAAACTGTGCTGTGCTAGTAAAAATAGTCCCCACATCTAAATTTCAACAGTACTGTTCAGGGTTAAATGATCTTTACTTGACTCACATCTCATGTCTCAATTTTTTAAAAGGTTATTTGTATATTTATATAGATCAATTTACATATATCTAAAAAAAAAAAAAAGTTGAGTTATTTAACTTTTTTCCTTTATTACATAATTCCATATATCTGGTATCTTAGAGCAACAGTAGATCCATTGACTCACAGGTTGGCGATGCGATTACAGCTCCCACAGATGAATGCTGTTGTTGTGTCATTGGGCAAGACACTTAAGCCACCTTACACCTAGGGTCTGCATTCACTGGAGCATGAATATGTGTATGACTGGTGAAGTGGATCCTTGATGTAAAACAAGGTGGAAAAGTACAATATAAAAATGTGGCCTTTAACCACTTACCATCTATATTCGATGTTTTCTGTATGTATATAAAATTTAGAAATGAATAAACATAAAGAAAAAAACATTGAATGAGAGGGTATGTCCAAACTTTTAGTGCAGGGGTGTCTAAACTTTTTTCACTGAGAGCCACATACTGAAACATATTTGAAGAGGAGGGCCACAGACCAGTGTCGACACAGGGAGTCAAATGGTGCATTTAACACAGGTTTGACTGTGAGATTGTACCGTTAATACGACTTGGAAGATTATTTTTAAGTCTGTGTCACAATGCAATGTGATGTTATTCAGGTTATAGAGGTAGAATCTCTTCAGTTTGGAGTAAAAAATACTTCAATTGATCAACTGGGCCAGTTTAGAAGGAGGCATGAGGGCCAACAAAAATTGGTCTGAGGGCCGCATTTGGCCCCTGGGCTGTAGTTTGGACAGCCTTGTTTTAGTGTACCGGTATAAGTTTAATGTGAAACTGTGGAACATTCCAGGAAACGCAATAAGACCTCCATAGAGATAAACAGGAGCCAAGTCCCTACCAGAAAAGTTCCATTATACACCTTTAATTTTCACGGCAAAGTAGGCTACAGTCTTCTCATTATCCCTGAGGTCATTTTGCAACCACAGCACTTTTCATTCACTACTGAACATTAAGTCACTTACAAAAACCAAAAAAAAAATTATGGGAACTGTTGACATTTTGTGATCTCAGATGTCCGAAACGTGTTCCAACAACACCAGTGTGACCTCATCTTTCAAACGTATTCCCACCATTCCCCCCTCTCCTCTCTCTGTGAAAACAACCATGCAATTACTACGTCACTCATCCTCAGTCACCCAGTCAATGACAACTTGTGTACGCTAACAAAAGTGTAGCTGAAATCTTAATACTTCAGTCTGTTTTTATATACTTCCTTGCAGCAAATCCCCTTTTCACTCTCTTTCCGGCATCGCTAAATTAAAAGCCAAAACAACTGCAGGCGTAAGTTGTATAGTCTGAGAACATGTGTCTGAGGTGGTCTGTACCAGGTGCGACGCTTTCATCCTCTCTGTTGTGGAAATATTGCGTAGTAAAGGTTTTTTTTAATGTTGTGATGACATGACGTATATGTTTTGCTTTGAGTTAGGTAACTGCTGAAACAGACCACCAGCTAAGGCTACAACTGCTATTTTTGTGCATGATAATTGTGGTTAGATAACTGTAGATATGCAAAGGAAGTGGGATGATTATATTTACTGTAGTCTCGTTTTTGTTTGTATATGTCATAACAATCCCGGATATATGATAAGATCTCATTAAAGAAAAAAAAAAACCTTCTTTAGTTAATAGAGGAATAGTTTGCATAATTATTTACATGTTTAGCAAAGGAAGGTAAGTTTCAAGTTCATTTTCAGAGCACGATTTATTCATACTAAGTGCTTTAGAGAGAGTAAAAAGGCACGTACAGTATGTGGCTTGCATTCTTACTGATAAAATCTTTTTGCATAACTTGTCCCTGCATTTTGGATGAAATTGTCCAGATGAAAGACAGAGGTAGAGGAATTCTTCTTTTAGAACTAGCGCTAATTCCTGTATTTTTTTTTTTTAACTTTTCTTTTCTACTTTTTACACAAACTGATGTAAAACTATGATAAATATTTGCCACAGGCACTATCCCACCAAATCAAGTAATAATGTGAATATGAAGACCTGTCACAGTATCTGACTTACACTCTTGCTCCCATTACAATTGAACCTGGATTGCTAATGCCTTAACCTGCATATAAAGGGCACATACAAGTTTTTCTCATTGACAACATATGGACAGGGCATGCATAGAGGTAATTCAATAACTGTTACCTAGCACCCATAATATTAACAAGGGCCAAAACTTGTCTAAATGACATAATACTTAGGATAAAACCTATAGAAATAATAATTTACAACACTTTTATTTAGTTAGAAAAAGGGTTAAACTGTCAAAAAAAAAAACTTTTTTTCACAAACTGGTGTAAAACCATGACAAATATTTACCAAATGTGTTATCCCAACAAACCAAGTCAGAATTGGGAAAAAAAATATGAAAACCTGTCGATGTATGCGGCCTGTGCTCTTACTGCAATCACAACTGAACCTGGCTTGCCTATGCTTTAACCTGCAGTTTTTCTCATTCTCAGTATATGGACAGGCCACAGCTCATGTAAAAGCTCAGAACCTACAGAATTCATTCACTGAGCTGCAGAGGCTGCACTAGCACTGATTAATGACTGGCTACAGGTGTTTATGTAGTGAGCATTCAGATCAGAGAGAGGCATGTTAGGATTAAACCAACTGGAGGTTTACCTTGTATCTGGACACAGACAGGCAATGCTAATGCAATTTAAACCAAAACATAATTACATACTGTCCCTAAAAGATCACAATACAAACAGATATAATTTAGTTAATAATATAGCAAACCTTTACAATAGTTTGTCAAATGCTAACATGGAATGAGCTATAGTCCACATCTTTCTAACTGTTATACTTCCTTGTCACCATTAATCAGTATAATTAGTCTGTTCTCTAGGAGTTTGCTGCCTTGGTCCAGTTTCCATCTCCAACTAATACCCCCCGGTGTGCATTCCAGATCAGGACGCTGTCACATTCGACTAAATCTGTTTTGAAATGACAAATTTTGAAATTTCTATAGACATTTCTTTAGCAAATTTTGTACAATTTCTGTCTTTTTCTGCCTTGAACTTTCCAGCTTGGACACTGCACATTCCTTATAAGTATTCCCACTGGTCCGGACACTGGGCCTGCCTCCAAAGCCAAAAGAATATAATATCATTCAAGAAGTGACCTCATCGTCTGTGTCCCTGAACAGTTTTCCTCTCTGCTTCCATTGTGTCAAATGACAGTAAGAATATGTGTTTAAAGTGGATAAGACAGGTTAGACTACTCATTCCACTCAAACATAATTAAAGGCACTGTACCTGATTTTTACCTGGTTAAAAATGTGAAAAACAGACCTAGTTCATTTTAAACAGCTTGCAGTGGTCTAAAGTTATTCCTCATTTACTTTGTGCATTACTCTAATTAGTCACTGTGATGAATTTAGCTTACTAACACTTTTAACAACTTTCAGAGATCGGTGCAGAGTTTCACCATCATAAAAATGCTAACAACAACTAGCATGCTAAGCCATACTTCCTTATCAGACAATAAAACGCTTTTTAATTAGACGCAGGCAGGACACAACTGACTTATTTTGATCCCAAGAGCTGCTGCTTATACAGTATATCTGTATTGAGGCAAGACAAGTTTTGCTCTAAAACATAAGGAAAAATCAGGTACAGGGCCTTTAAGATCATTATATTTATTATTTTAAAGAGGCTAAATTACACAATAATAAGAATTAGGTGTATAGAAATTATTTACAGTACCTTTTTTAAGTTAAAATAAGGTTTAAATTGTCAAAAGCGTAACTTGTCCTTGCATTTTGGATGGATTTTGTACATTGATGACATATATAGAGGGATTCTGTTTTAGAATCCAGACCTACTTCCCATATTTTTGTACTTTTCTTTTCTACTTTTTCCCACAAAATGACACTTAACTGATGTAAAACTATGATAAATATTTACCACAGGTTGGTTTGGTGGGATAGTACCTGATTAGTACCTGAATGATTTAAAAAACAACAAAATCTGTCATATGCACTTTACATTCAGTCAGTGTAAGTCCTATATGTGTTTGCACGGCTGCACAGGTGTGTCATCCATCCTATACGCAAACGTCAATACAGGAGCTTAAGGGCACTTTTGTCATTTTATAAGCTGGGGAAGTGTAGCATGCCAGATCTTGTTCCTGTTCTTTTCGTTGAACAAAAGAAACTTGCCAGGCTACTACCGAGTTAAATTATCATGTGTCAAAAGTAGGAAAAGTACTACAAACTGTTACTTCAGGATAAGAAGTACAAGAAGTAAAACTGAATAGTTGTACTGAGTAAAGATCATACTTTCCACCACTATAGGTGTACTGCTGCTACTACTACTACTACTACTACTACTACTACTACTACCATTACTGCAACTGTTATTACTACAACTCTGGATGATGATGAAAATATTTGTACTTGTATTACTACCACTGCAACAATACATTAAGTCCATGAGGTCCAATAATTTAAATGAAAATACCACTTACTACTACTACAATAGCTTGCTTCTAATAGTACAATACTACTGCTACTACCACCACTATTACAATACAAAAACAACTACTTACTACTTCTACTACTACTACAACTACTATAACTACAACAATTGTTATGCTTCCCTAAGTTGACTTTCTTTAAAGATTTTATCAAGTTTAAGTTCATCGTATTTAGCATTTTTATTAAGTTGTAGTAGCGATAGCAGTAGTAACAGTATTAAGAGGCAATTTTCCACTTCAAATATCTGTAGTAACCAGTATAGAAAATATCCCCTGATAAAGCCCAGACAATGATTTCGACATGATTTGTGCAGTAAATGGATGACACGAGTGAGTGGACTGTTTTGGATGAAATGCAGGTCCTTAAACTAGGAACAGAGCTTAGCCTGGTACTTTAAAACATGAGTCATTTGAGTTTGAATCAGAGTTTTGAGTCAGAGCCAAAGATGACAGTATCCTTTCGAGAAGAGAGAGGATGGGGAGGAGGAGGCGGGAGTGGAGGTGGAGGAAGGAGAGGGCAGTACAGTCTATCACCACACTATCTGTTAGACCAGCATAAAAAAAACATACTGTCAAATTGCCAAAGACCAAAAGCCATTAAGATTTTGGTATCTAGAGTCACCATTCTTTATGGGCTGACAGGTGCATAGGTTGGCTCCACAAACTTGCCATTTTAATCTTAAAAGTCCTTTCAACTGACAACAATCACATCTTTGGGGTTGAATAATGGCATCATTGTGAAATAAAATCACATGTGGATAGAGCCACTAATTACAGACATATTCACCATAAACCAGCTCAACAAATGTACAATCTTACAGTTATAGAGAAAATTCTGCCATGGAATTCTGACCTGTGTGTCCTCCAGCTCATTTACATACACAAAAAGTAGCATTTTTAGTTAACGACTTGTTTAGTTATGCCTTAAAATGTTATATATTGGATCTCGTAGCTAGCTTTATTTAAATGTGTATTCAAATTGCATTGGTTTATAAAGCATTATATTCCCCTAAAGCCAAAACATACATCATATTTACCCCTTATGAATATTCTCCATGTATACACGATATGTACCTACATGGCTATACTCTAATGAATGTAATTGTGCTATTACAGGTAACATTTTAAATTAATTTCCAATTTTGACGATCACAAGACACTTCTGAAATGCAGTTGCACACACTATCCTGACTTTTCATCCACATTTGACCCATGCTCTTTTCGTCATCACCGTCCTAAACCCCATCTGACCCACGTCCGGCTGTATCCAGACCTCACCACCTACTTCCTCCTCTTCACTTCCTGTTTGATCACCTGACCTGCCCCACAGGAAGGACACACAGGCAGAGGAAGCCACTGATAGCATTGTGTTGCTATTATCCGCTAAAACAATAACTGTATTTTGAGTTCTGAGCAGCTGATTTTGAGACCAATGATTTTTTTTTACTACACATCTGTTACAGTTTAAAGTTGAAATCTTAGTGGGATCTTCTCAGTATCTTTGGGAATTTTCCTCCTCAGATTTCTGTGAACTGTTGACATTTTCCATCATCTAAAAGGAGTGGTTTTGGGAGAGGATGGATGAGGCCATTTTGTAATAGTTGGCCCTAGAGATTTGTACTGGCTTCCTGACTTTGGAAATTTGAATACAGTGTTGCCAATAAAAAAAGAAAACAAAAACAAAACTACAAGCAGGGTACTATACTTGCCCTGCAAAATATATATGTGAAGTAGGAGTAAAACTATGGTGTCTAAAAAATACATACAGATTTCAAAAGTTACTCCAGTTAAGTGTTGAGAAGATGTAACTACCCAACTCCATACTACTCAACTCTGCTTTTATACAGGGCCAGGAACAAGATTGAAACCTGCTTAATCCACAAAGCTATGAGTATAATGAACGCATTAATAAGACGCATATTGCTTTAGTTATGATGTCAGTGTCATATGAATTTCTGGTTAACCAAAAACTATGACACAACACATACTTTGTTTTATGCTTTCATTTAGGCATAGCAAGAACACCAGTTAATTGCAAGTAAAGATGCCAAATCATTGTAAAAATCCAGCCGTAAGGAATGTTTTGGCCAAAAATATAAAAATTTACACAATAAATGATGGACTGGTGTAGGCCGCACACCTTTGAAAAGTTAATGGTTTTAGTTTGGTTCCACTTGCCTATACTTCTTGTGTGAAATGTCTTATTCTCCATTTCAATTATTTTTAAGGGATTAATATACATGCAATCTCTAAATGTAATTCATGTTTTTGCACTGGACTTTTATCTTTTACTTTTTTTTAATTTCCTTTGGCAATATGCTCCCTACAACCTCTAATGTGCAATTTTGTCAACTATATGCACACATAGGTTGCAATATCTCTCTCAGTTTACCCCAGGACATATGAGGACAATAGTGCACCTCACTGCAAAGACTAATACCTTATTATGTGATGTCAATAGGGGAAAGCTTATTGTACGTAGTAGTATTTCTATGAGCAACATGTAGTAGTAGTAGTATTAGTAGTAGTAATCGCTCTAATAGTGATAGCAGTTGTATTACTCAAGCACAATGTTTGTGTTGTTGCTGTAAGATATTACCTGCCCATATATTTCAACTGCTACACGTCTCCTAAGTCGTATCTGTCAATATTCATGGAGTTTCTAATGGGTTAACATTTTTTTGGCCTCTACTTGTTTTTCACAAAGAAACAGAAAATTATATAAAAACATGGGACTAAAACAGATTCCACATCAGGACAAAACTTAAGCCTTGCAGGTTGACAGTAAACTTGTGTGTTTGTATAACAGTGCTACATTTTTGTAGAGTTGAAACTGAACTGATACGATCTCATGAAAACATGCCATAAAATTTGTATTGAAAAATGCTTCTGTTATCGTCCATCGCTAACCTCTGCAAACATCGTGATCGTTGGTGGTATTAGATCTAGTCATGGCACGTTTAAACTCTTTTGTTTGTTGCTAAGTCTGAGTGAGGCGGTGATGAGGCTGCAGCTTGTTACTAGTGGATGAAAGCTTTATCTGTGCCGGGGGTCAAAGGTCACAGGTCGTCCCACCTATGTCGAGGCCTCCCCCTGGAGAGAGAGGGAAGCGAAAGCAGAGCAGATGGAGCCTTCAGGGATGTTTTAGTGATCTTTGAGTCAGATGTGAGGCTGTAACAGGATACTTGAGTCCACATATGGAGCTCATCCACCCACCAGGCCATGGGATTTAGATGGTGAATAGAACTGAGAAAAAATCAAAAAAGGGACAAAACCACTATACAAGTGCTATTACTACTTTTAATTATACTACTGCAAATACTACTAATACTACTGCGGATAGAGCTACAACTATTACTGTGGTTCTTACTACTACTACTACTACTACTACTAGGCTACTGCTACTATAACAACAGCAGTTGCTACTATTACTGTGGTCACTAGTACTATGCATATATTACTACTATCACTACTATCATTGAAGCTGTTATTCTGCTTCTGCTACTGGTACTACTATAACTACATCTTCTGCAGTTGTTATTATTACTACTTCAGTTACTGCTACTACTGTTATTAGTATCTTTACTTTAATTACTACTACTACACTACTATTACTACTATTGCAGCCACTACTACTATGGCTACTACTGCTGTTTACCTTCCACTACTGCTACTACTTGCATAGGCATTTTCAGGTATAAGAGCCGATTTTGAAGCGACTTGAAGTAGATTTTTTAACCATTAATGTTAAATTAAAATATTTCAGTAAGACTTTTATCCCAAAGGCTATAAAAACAGAAATGATTATATACCAGACGTCACTGCATGGTCCAGTTACTCTCTATTTAAGCTCCTAGGTAAAGTTAAAAACAGTTTCTGATGGAATCTAGAGGCTTGTGTTGCCGATACACATCTCATTAAAGGACCCAGTTTGTTATTCCTATAAGCTCCTTAGAAGTGGTTGACTGGAGCCTTTGACTTCCTGCCGCATGGTGAAAGATATAAACACTCAGGTAATGCTAAAGCTAAAGCTATCCCCCGGTTGATCAGTCACAACAAACTGCATGTGACCAGTTAAGATCGAAAGCAGCTTATAGCACCAAGACAGACTGAGCTTAAAGTAGAGGCATGGGATCATTTGAAGTATTTTAAAGAAGATAGACGACTAGGACTGTTTCTACCATTGTGGGTACTTATGTAAGAGGCTTATGTACGTCCCATAGACTGTATAAAGAAATGGACTAAGTTTGACTAAGTAGGACTGTGTGTGACGTCAACCATCGCGTTTGGCTCCAGTCAAATGAAGCTCATCGAGGCAATTACAGGGACGAATTTGGAGCCGAGTTCCGACCGTGAGTATCATAGAAAGCGTAGAGCCAATCTGTAGCCAGACTGACAGTAAAACCCCTTCCCAAATCCGCTGGTTTAGCAGGGAGCCGGTGCATAGCAACGCTGTCAATCAAAGCTGTTGTACTGCTTTGCTGTTGCTTTATATACAGACACAATAAGGACATTAAAACACTAGGATCATGTAGGAGCAGGTTAATACAAACATTTCAAGACCAAAATGATGAGGCTCACTGTAGCAGTTACAGAGAGAGGGGCAACAATTCTTCAATGTAAAGAGAATTGGAGCTGGTGAAGTCAATGGAGCCGGAAGTGCCATGCTCACTTATTTGTAATGCAAAGGCTAGCATGTTAGCTATGTCTATTTATATATACCGAAGGACCCATCATAGGGTCTATGATGGGTCCTTAGGTTTTAAAAAAACAGAGAAATTACTATATTGATATATCTAACACCAAGGAGACAAGCAGGTGGTGCAATCAGGTCAAGTTACAGATCAGATCTGTCGAGTGGTGACCTCACTCACAGTCAGAATGTATATTTTTTCAAGGAATTTCTTGTAGATAAGATGATGTATGGAACATTCTATGCAAGGCATCTCCATGTAGACAAGCAGGTGAAATGTTACACAGTACACCTTTAATAAATAAGCTTAAGATACTGAAACTGCTTTTGCTGTATATATAGTGGAAGCAGTAATAGCAAAATAAACTTGTATTCAAAATATGTGCCCATTTTTATAACAAATAACTACCGGTATTTTGTTTGACATTCTGGGAAGCATTGTCCATAGAATACAATGCCACCCTCACAGCCATGTAATGAGCAGACTGTTGCTTATAGAAATTGTTTGTCAGTATAAATAAAGATTCTCATTCTCACAGATGCTCATGTTTGAAGTAGATGCAGTGATGTCAGTAGGAGGGGACGCAGTCAGCAGCACATGTTGTTTACTCATGACATAAACATTAGCTTCTTTTCTCTTGTGAGGCCCTGCAGATGTTACTAACCCACCACACCTCCACATTTTCTCCACTGTAAAAGTTTCCTAATTGTCCTTTAAATTGTAGTTATTTTTGGCTAATGCTACCAGCCAAAGTTAATGAACTGGATTAATGCTCTGTTTCTGTCGGAATTTTTCTTGTGGGGTCGCCATAGCAAATGGTCTGTGTCTTAGTAAAGAGTAACACAAAAGAGGTTGATTTAAATATGGGGCAGCTAGTAATAAACATTTTGGATCAAGGTCATCAGCTTCTGTGGACTTCTTTGGGGCTATGAAGCGGAGTGAATTTAAGACCTCCATGTAAGTGAAGGGTCTTAAGAGAATATCTGATTGCTATCTGCCCAAAGTTCGAATTCAACATAATCATCATTATCATCACATATTTCCTCTTTAGAATTTACATTAGCTGAATTCAATAAAACATCAGTGGGTAATGTATACTAGGTTCTGAGAGGGATGCCTTTACTGGATTTCCATGACTCTCAGACATGACACAAGTAAATTTTTGCCTTTCTGACCTAGTTGTGGGTGCAGTTTTCCAGACACCATTTCTTCCTCTAATTAAACTTACAACTTCTGTTACAGCTTTTCATTCAAAGTTTTCTTAGGTGAATGTCGCTCTTCAATTTCATTAAATGTATTAGTAAAAAAAAATAAGGCCATATCAGGGTCAGGGAATGCTGATCTTAACCTGATATCACTATAATACAGGTTAGAGATAAAGGCTTGCTCACTGAAACGATTATATGATCCTGAGAGAAGAACTCCAAAGCCAAAATATCCAGGGTGTTTGTTAAATGTGTGAATGAAACAAAACACAACTCCAGGTATGTTTTTGATGAGCAAACAACATTATAACATAACTAGAAAACTGTGAAATATAGGGCCTTTAATTGTATTTCAGTGTCTCCCAACTGAAAGCAGCCACAACAAAAGACATACAAGTCATTATTAAAACAACTTGACTTATTAATCAGACATAAATAATTCAAAACTATCTTAATGCACTCGAGAACATGTTTTTCGTATGTACTGTAGTGCTAACCGTGTCTTTGTCCTGCCTTTTCCCAGACTAACCGCCCAGAGGAGCATAGAGGATGCGGAGGAGGTAGAGAGGGAGCGCAGACGCAGGGCCCGAGAGGAGCTGAGGCGCAGGGACAGTGGCTCTGTGAGTGGGGAGTCTCCAGAGAGCCATACGCCCACTGAGGACAGCCAGTAAGTAACGCAACAGAAGCACATCAGTACACAGACGTATTACACGACAAGTACCACTAGAGTACTACACGCGACTGCTATTCAGAAGTATCACACATGTGTATCAGTCAAGTACCATATGGGAATACATCAAAACAAGTGTCATGAGGAGTACAACACAGCACAGAAGTATAACACACGAGTACTACACAACAGTTCCATACATGAGTGCCACATTACATTCAGTAATGTCCAGAGTGCTTAAGAGATAATAACTCACATGGCGTAATCTCGAACATGTTGTGTACACATTTCCATGACAAGTTCTTCAAAAGTCAATCTACATGAGATCAAACAGGCTGTAAATTCCTGGATCGTGTAAGCATGAGAAAACAGGAAACTATCTAATTCAAATCATTTTTCTTTTTTTTTTTTAACATGTGAACTTACTTCCTGTTTTACGTGACCTTAAGTTTAAGTAGTTTTGCTCTCAACATCATCAGAGGTGGGTAGAGTAGCCAAAATTGTACTCAAGTAAGAGTAACTTAAAGAGTAACTGCTGGGATGTTACATCACATTTAATAAAATCTGGTATTTTCAAACGATAGATCACAAAAATTTGAAAAATGATACGCTATTTTCTGACCTATGTTATAATGATGTTCCCTCATCAAAAACATACCTGGAGTGTTGTTCTTCTCTCAAACGCAAAACACTCTGTTGCACCTTGTGATGTCATGTGGTAATACAGAAAGTGCTCCAATGTGTTTTTAAACTTCATACACCTTCACTAGAATCATTTTATATAATTTAAGCCCTAGAATGGTCAATCTCTACGGAACCAAAGGTAAAAGGTAACTTAAAAACCAAAACATGACATCACAAGGTGGAACAGAGCATTTTGAACTTTGGAGATATAGACTACTAATACAAGTTTACTAAACATGTGTGAATGAAACAAAACACAGCTTCAGGGAGGTTTTTGATGAAGTAACCCTACTCTAACATGGCTAAAAGCTCGCAAGGTCCTATATTACATGATCCATTTTGTGTCATTTAGGACATTTAATATTGTCAACATAAAGCTTTTGTCACCTACTCTTAGTGTGAAGAGTAACCAAAATGTTAACTCAAATAAAAAAAACTGTTACTTCATTAAAAATATGACTCAAGTAGCAGTAAAAGTATGCTTCTACAAAAGTACTCCCTCCGCTCATCATCCATTTCCTTCAAGCTATAAGTACTGCTTTGCTTTGGCCCCATTTGTAGCCTATACATACATTTCATTACATAAAGCAAATATTTCCATCCCACCATTTTGGCTCAATGTGAGGAGAGACACACAGCTGGCTTCTCATTACCCAAGCACTGAAGAATGTTTACTACCTCCAATGTCTCCCGGAGAGAGAGAGACAGAGAGAGAGAGAGAGAGAGAAAAGCTCAAACTTGTGATTTCAAACACGGTCATTATACGCAACACCTCTCCTCCATCACCGCAACAAAAACACCAACCAACCACTGGACGTGAGCTAGGGACACGTAACCCTGTAATTGTGAAAAACAGTTTTGGTTGAGGCATACTAGTTGGGTTGTGACGCAAGGGATAACATAGTGGTTTTCTGCCCTTGAAGGTCAAAGTCCAGAGGTCGCATTTTTGTATGTTTGTTCAATGATGGCGTTTGAAAAATGGCATGAAGTTGGATGCGCTGCGATTATTGATTCCAGACACTGCGAGGTGTTAGCGGTTTCTCGTGGGCAGCCATAAATCTTGAGTAACAGGGACTGGTTTGAAAGTGGGGCCAAAATAAGTTGATGATTGAAGAGGTTTGGGTCTAGAAATATGAATTGTTTTGAAGTCTGCATTGTTTAAATGAGTGATTGATGTGATGGGGGTGGTGGAGTGTTGTGCAACTGGGCGTTTTTCTATGTGTAGACAATGGTTTGGGGCTGGAGATTTTTGTTTATTTATTGTGGGGTTTTTATAAGTTTTCTAGTTCGTATTTGCCTGGGATCCAGAATACACACTTCTTCAATACTTTACGAAGATGTGTATCTGGTCAATGGTGAATCTCCCCAAGTTCAGATGGACGTGATTGACAGGTGGATTAGCCAATCAGGGACATGCATGGTCCTTCCGTAGAAAAAACAAATATGGCTGCGTAAATCCGTCACTCTGTTTGGTTCTCGCTTGTGGCGCAAGGGAAGCAGACTGACATCCTTCGCTATCATTCTGGATTTGCCTGGTATAGTTTGCATGGAATATTGGCTTGCATTACTAGTTGGTAAAATTCCATAGTCAGGTTTGCTCAATCCAAAAAAACAGGAAAAATTGAGCAGATGTTCCAACTTTACAGTTACTCTAACAATTCGACTTACTACTGTGGCATCTCCATTGCAAATCCTCCACCAGAAAAGTTACATAGTGCACCTTAAAGTATTTTTTTTTCCTTAGTATCAAGTATTTAGTAAGTATTCGAGTTTGAAATTTTAGTATAGTGAGGTCTGATATTAGCAGTTTACCAGCGTCCCCAGCGCACCTGTCACTAGCCTGTCCATCGTGGTGTACTTCATGGATCACTGCGCTGGCACACTCAAACACAAACAAAGCTGCTCTAGAAGAGGGGCTCCCATGATGCACTGGGTCGGCCATGTCTTAATCATGTGGGGAATGCAGGAGGTGGATTCCTTTTAGGCAGCTCCTGGGAACACAAACACAAGCCAAAGATACGACAATTCATTAAAGCTTCATCAAAAGATCGGATCAGCTCACATTCTTCCAGATGATTTTGCCTGAATGTGGAAATTACAGGTATAGAGACTCGGCAATCAGTCAAGTTTAATCTGTTCCTGATGAAGTAGAAATTAGGGTAGTTTCTATGCTGTCTATCCAGTAAGTCCAAAGTAAGTGAGGGAAGAATGTCCATATAGTAGTGGTGGAAGAAGTACTCAATTTTGTTACTTAAGAAAAAGTACAGATACAGAGGCAAAAAGTTAATCAAGTAAAAGAAAAGTACCACATAAGAAAATCGAATTAAATAAAAAGACAAGAGTTGTTAATTTGTTTTAAGTGTTAAATGTAGTGATATTGATTAAAAGAAAAGATACATATTTTGATCAAGAGGAACAATAATAATAATAATAATGCATTTTCTTAATTTTTCTTATGAATTCTGTGTATTTATTTTTGTTTGCTCTAAGCTGAAGTTTGAACTCGAAAACTTTAGTCAGGATGTTACCACGAACATGGTAAAAATAACCCCTCAAATCATAGGAGGACTTTTTACTTTTCAGTCCAGTTCAAAAATGTAGTGGAGTAGAAAGTACAGATACCTGCCCTCAAATGTAGTGAAGTAAAAGTAAAAAGTATCCACTGTAAAGGCAAGGCAAGGCAAGGCAAGGCAAGTTTATTTGTATAGCACAATTCGTACACAAGGTAATTCAAAGTGCTTTACAGAATAAGAAAGACATTAAAATCACACAAATCAAAACATAAATAATCACAAATACCGTAATCATCATGAAATTAACATTAAAAGAGAAGAGTGCAGAATAAAAACCTTTCAGTCGTATGCACAGCTAAACAGAACCGTTTTGAGCCTGGATTTAAACATTGTCAAAGTAGAGGCCTGTCTCACATCTTCAGGAAGATTGTTCCAGGTTTTAGCTGCATAAAACTTAAATGCTGATTCCCCATGTTTAGTCCTGACTCTGGGCACCAGCAGGAGGCCTGTCCCTGAAGTCCTCAAATTGTGAGATGGTTCATATGGCACTAACATGTCGGAGATGTACTTTGGACCTAGGCCATGGAGACTGTAAAATGTAAAATCCCACTGTAAAATGTACTTAAGTATAGTACAGATACCTAAAAATTGTACTTAAGTAAAGTACTTTCACTTCGTTACCTTCCACTACAGCCATAAAGTGTAACAAATCTAATGATATTTCACTTTTCATTTGATCGTATCGTGGATATCGCAGATAGAGGACAAAAGTTGAACCTGACTATACCCAAGAACTCGATATATAACAAAAGAAATCTGCATTTAATAATATTCATTTTTGTCCTTCAATAACCCATTTTTGCCCTAAAAGAATGTTGCAAGTGCCTTAACCTGCATATAAAGCACACATTTTCTCATTCTCAGTTTATGGACAGGCCTCATGTGGAAGCCCAGAACCTTCAGAATTCACTCAGTGAGCTACAGAGGCTGCATTAGCACTGATTCATGATTGCTGCAGGTGCTGGGGTTCAAGTAGTGAGGATTCAGATCAGAGAGAGGTTTATACCAAGTGGATTTCAGCACTGAAACTGGCAACCCAAATGAGAAACTCTTGTGAGGCTGCTTTCTGATGAGAGCCCTGCAATACAAACAACTTGGCCTTCGTGGTAAATGTTTTTGTAAATAAGAATAAATTTGCATTGTAATTGCTATCAGTTGAAGCAATATTTGATTTGAACATGTCTACCTTGTATTTGGGCAACTTGAGGTCCTGTTTAGGAAATCTGAACCAAATGACATGTGTTTATTCAATGTGTACATTGCATTAAGAGCATTACTTAAATAAATCAGAAAAAAATCAATTACATCCAATCACTATTTTGTTTACTAGGCTGGACGACAGTTACAAGCCCAGCAGCTCCCCGTCTCTGGAGGAGGACGAGGGCTTCAGCGACTGGACCCAGAAGAGAGAGAGGCAGAGACAGCTACGTCAACAAGAGCTAACCCACAACCACCACCACCAGAAGAACGGAGCCGAGGAAGAGGAAGAAGAGGAGGAGTGTGATCCCAACACAGGGCAGAGGGGCGGCCACGGAGGCAACCATCCCTCCCTCACCACTTCCAGACTCCAAAAACAGGAACAGGAGAGGCAGGAGATGGAGAGGAGAAAGAAGAGGCAGGAGGAAGAAGTGAGAGCAGAGAGGGTTAGGAGAGAGAGGGAGAGAGAGGAGCTGGGGAGGAGGGAGAGGGAGGAACAGGGGAGGAGGGAGAGGGAGGAACAGGGGAGGAGGGAGAGGGAGGAACAGGGGAGGAGAGAGAAGGAGGAACGGGGGAAGAGGGAGGAACAGGGGAGGAGGGAGAGGGAGGAACAAGGGAGGAGGGAGAGAGAGGAGCAAGGGAGGAGGGAGAGGGAGGAGCAGGCTGAACGTGTCCGGAGGGAGAAAGAGGAGGAGCGAAGGAAGAGAGAGGAGTTGACCAAGCGAAAAGAAGAGAGCCATAGACCAAATATAGAGGTAAGAGTGCTTGTAACACCAAATTGTTTGTTACTACTACTACTACTACTACTACTAGTTCCAATAATTATGCTTTTACTCATTAATACACCAGTTTACATTGTTATGGAAATGCAAGGTGGGTCAAGTGTCTTGCCCAATGACACAGTGTTGATATTCACTGGTCCGAGGGTACACATCGAGATTCAAATTTGAGGATAAGTGCTCCAAAGAGTCACTGTCACCACAGTTTATACTACTGCTATACATGCAACTGTCATGTTTATACTACGTGCTTTAAAAATAGAATTATACTGTATTGATTAATGCTAATTCACCATCTTCAGGTTGAAAAAAGAAAAGAAATGAAAGTGTCGTACACATCCAGAGTTGTCCTGAACCAGGAGCCCAGACACTTCAACTCAAATGGTAACACCTCCCCCCAAGAGAAGGTGGTCACCCACGGCAACAGCACCACTATCAGCTGGACCAGGCGGTCCATCAAGTGAGTACATCTACTGTGAAAGATTTTTTTAGGTTTTACTCAATACTTGTTGTTTAAATAGTTCAGTAAAATAGCCTCCGTAAGAGTAAACGTAAACATTGATTCTGGCAAGCCTGGTTAATTTACTACAATCATGCTCCACAACCCACCTTGCCTGGCAAGCCAGTACATCCTATTTTCTGTTCGAATGCAAGAAGGTCTGGAAGCAAACCATAAAGAGCATATCAGAAAGTCATCTAATTTCGTGATGATCGAATCATAGTCACTTATTTGTATCTGCAGATCTCTCCTCTCGAACATTCTTGTAATATCTAGAATGAAATCTTTTACCTCAAATGTATGTGTTTAGTGTTCAATAATTGGTTGTACATACATCTATGGTATTTCTCAGTGGACTGTTATTTTTTTCTTTTTCACTTGTAACCTGCCATGTTTTTGACACAAACAGACCTTCACTTTGACTGGTTAATCAGAGAAAGGGGAGACCGAATATGGCTCCAGGCCACAATATCTCTGAAGTATTTTAACCCCATTGAATAAATGTTCAATTAAAAACTAAACATACCAGCATTTACAGTATTTCCTTCCTCTCTGTTGTGCATGTAGTCATGCCCCTGAGCCGGAGGAGAGTGAGGCCATCCAGGAGACGGAGCGGCGCTTGGAGAAGATCCGGCGTGGTCTGCAGGAGAAGGAGAGCCAGGAGCTGGAACAGCTGAGGCAGAGGCAGGTCGAAGCAGAGCACGAGCTGGAGGAGCTGAAGAGGAGGAGGGAGGAGAGGAGACTCATCAGGGAAGAAGAGGAGCGACGCAGGGAGGAGGAGGAGCAGAACCGATTGGCCAAAGAGGAGGTGTGGACCAGGGCTGGGGGATATAAAGAGAAATGATTGTAATAGCTGCAATGCAAATATAAAAAAGATATCTATAAAAGTACCATATGTTAGTTGGGCATATAACTTTCTGGAGGTGGCACGTCACCTACATCAGTGGTCCCCAACCACCGGGCCGTGGACCAGTACCGGCCATTACGCAGTTGCTACCGGGCCGCACAAAAACAGTAAATAATTTATCAGTGACCGCATCTTCGCCGACGTAACTGCCACCCGTCCCTCATGACGCTCTAATAAGCTTGTCCGTAGATATATAATGAAAATCCTGAGAGGAAAGCGCCACAAAAATCTATTTGATGTAGTGGCTAGTACATTATCTGCTCTTGTCCTCCGCGATGATCACGTTTAACGCATCAGACACGTCGCCCAAAAGTAGAGCCACAAGCGAGTGAAAATGAGCCAAAACAAAAGTCTTTGGAGAGTTTTTTAACAAAGGGGAGAAGGCCAACTGAGGCGCCAGAAGAGGAGACTATGACCTCCAAGAAAAAGAAAGCAAAATTTAACAGACAATACCAGGAGTCCTACTTAAAATATGGGTTTGTCGCTACAGGTGACTCTCGCACTCTCAAGCGCAGAGTCTGCTCTGCGTAATATGCGGGAAAAACAAATGAGGCAATGAAACCTTCAAAACTGGTTTGGCACATGCAGACTAAGCACCTGGGATTGAAAGATAAGATTTAGAGTTTTTGAAAGAAACAAATGTGAACAAGAAGGAAAGAAGAAACAAGTGCAGAGCTCTCACTGATGCAGCGGTTTGGTGAGTTGTATTTTTTATGCATTTAACTTATTTTTGCCATATTTATCTGCTATGCGTAGAAGGCCGGTCCGTGAAAATAAAACCTACATTATTCCAGTCCATGGTGCAAAAAAAGGTTGGGGACCACTGACCTACATGACTCTCATCAGTAAGGATGAATGATTTCAGTGCAATTAACAGAATTTCAACAAAGCTTTATCTTAGTCTATTTTTGGCTAAACAATGTACATATTGTGGCTTTAATTAGTCCTAATTTATTTATTTATTTTTTCATAATATTATATTTATTTCTCATTCTTATATCAATACATTGCTATAGTGTCATCTAAAATCCAGCCTATAATTGAGGTGCAAAAGTACCATTGTTAATCTACCAATATGTTTGCCTGGGATCCAGAATACACACTTCTCCAATATTTCACATACTAAACTCTGTTCAGTGGGTGACCAATGAGCTCATTCCTTTCACATGCATCACTGTCTGTCTGGATTTGCCTCAAGGTGCGATGGAGGGAGTGGTGACCAGACTGATATCTCTCTGTATGAACAATACATAGAGATATCATTCTGGATTAGCCAGGAAAACAATATGGTGTGGTTGGATAAATATAACACCAACACCAGTGCAGTGTTGAAGTACGCATGAACAAATACATTTATTCACCTGATTTTTTGTCTCAAGGAGGAGAAGAGGCGCATGAAGGAGGAAATAGAGAGGAGAAGGATGGAGGCGGCCGAGAGGATGAAGAGCCTGAGTACGTCCAGTGATGCAGAAGAAGCATTCAGTCCATTTAGTCCTAAAACACCCACACACAAGGTAACCTGACATTTAGTAACTGTTCAAACTCTATGCCCAAACTCAAAGTAAAAAGTAACTCTCTTATCTCCACAGTGGAACAATAGTGTCAGACTGTAAGTGGATTTTGTGTGGTTGGATTTGCACTGGTGCTGTGTGATGCTGTTTGTCTCACTTGTAGATATATATATGTAAACAAAATTAGAATTATAATAATACATTTTCAAAACCATAATCTTTAGAGAGGTGGATATAGTTTTGTTGTTAAAAATAAGCAGTACACAGTAGTGGTTCAAGAAATTACAAGAGAAAAAAGTATTTGAAGAATCCAAGTAAGAGTAAACTGTCTGGACGTAGCATCTGATTTATAATATGAGAAGATCTAAATCATATCAGTGAGTGGTGCAGGAAACACAAATGCTCAAATTATTTGATATTGTTAACAGAGTTTCTGTGCATATTTGCAGATCGGGAAGAGTAACCAGAACCTTTAGAGTCACACTGAAAAATATTACTTTCTGATATATTATATTAAATAGGAGTTAGATTATGGTGCCAAAAAACTACTCTGAGAAGTACAATGATTAAATGAGTACTACCCACCTCTGTTAGGGAACTCTTTGTTATTCAGTGGTTGATACAAAGTGTTGTCACAGTTTGGTGTGTGCATGACACTGCATGTTGTGTGCACTGCAGCTTGGACTGGTTTTATAGCCTACTTACTGAGTATTATAGACTTAAAGTAAGTCTTGATTGATTGTGCTAGTGCCTGGTAAATCCAGTTCAGGATTAGTTCACTAATATATTGGGATGTGCAAGTGTGTATTAAAGACCAGACCAAATATTTATCCCCAGAATGTTGTTAGCAACAAAGCAGGTTCAGTATTCTTGGGTTTCAGAATCAGATAAAAAACTGGACAATTCCCATATTAACAATTTGAAACAAATATCATGTCCTTTGAAAGAGAAAGTCCTTAAAATGTTACATTTAACAGGAAGCTGAAACCCATGAATAAATGTGATGATGTGATACCTTTATTAGAGTATGGTCATGTTATAAACTCTAATTATTCCTTGGTATGAATTGCAGATCACAGAGAGAACAGAGTCCCTCAGCAGATCACTTAAAAAGAGGTAAGTGTCAAAAAAGATAGTTGCACTAGTTAATTTTAAAGTTTGTAGTGGTCCAACATTATTCCTTTGTTAGGAGTTTAAGTTTAAGGACTTTTCACAACTTTCAGAGGCGAGAGCGGAGTTTGCTGCCAACAACTAGCATGCTAAGCATTTCCTGATTCTCAGGGAGCAAAGCACTTTAGAATAAGATGCAGGCAGTACACAGCAGACTTGCTGTATTTTGACCTGTAATTTATCTCATGGTAATGCAATTTAATCCTAACCTGGTTGTCATCATGGCTTATGTTTTATAAGCCATACCCTAATTATGCCAATTTAGCATATCTTTAAACAACAATTGCAATATGGAGCATTTTTCAATGTCTCCCATCTCCAATCACCATTTGTTTTATATGCCATTACTGTGCAATCCAAAACTATCAAATAAAAGTACACTTCACTTCTTACTATACTACATAGAAGCTGGAATATACCATAACATGACTTAATATTGCCGTAAAAATGGTACTATAAATGTTGGACTCACTCAGAAGATGTCATAAAGCAAACATATGCATACAGCTTCCGCTACAGTGTCAAGTGGGGGTTTTCAATAGCTAACCTTACATCGCACATTGTATAGTGCTCTGAACATTAACTGTATAAATGGACATAGCTAATGCACTAGCTACCACGTGCCAAATAGGAAATGAGTCAAATAGGAAATTGTCACCCTTCTCTCTGTAACTGCTGCTGTCAGACTGGTCATGTTGGTCTTAAAATGTTCGTATTAACCCACTTTACATGATATTAGTGTTTTTATTTTGCAATTTTGTCTGTAAATCAACACTATGGGTGACATCGCATTCCTTCAGTACATTTCTATTATACGGTCTATGGCTCAGAATCATTCATGGTTTTAACTAGTATTCAAATGTCACAGCCTTATTTGCGGGTCAGATTTCATGTTGTTAGGCAAAGAAGACTTGGCTAATAGTACAATGTAATTATAGTGGGGATGTTCTGGAAAGATGAACAATTTCTATCATCAAATTTGACCAAGAATATTTTTCATTTGTTTTGAGATGTCCCTAATACTGACAACCCCTCATCAGTGGTCAAACATGGACTGGCACAGATTTGGAGTTTTATGATTTTTTTCACAGTGTCTGATCCAATGAAAGGCTAGTCTGAAAAAGAGGGTCATAGTAGTCGCAGTATTGCGTCTGAATTTGAGTAAGAGTACAATTATTTAAGTGTAAATGAGGTAAATATGTGGTAAGCTAGCTCAGTTGTTAGAGCATTTGTCCACTGATCTGATTGCTGGTAGTCTGAATCCCGTTCTCGACATAAACATCATTGGTTGAGCGGTTAGATCCACTGACCCACAAGTCGGCGGTGTGATTCCAGCTCCCACAAATGAACACTGTTGTTGTGTCCTTAAACCCATCTCGCCAACGTCTGCGTACACTGGTGTATGATTGTGTGTGTGAATGGGTGAGTTGTTCCTTGATGTAAAGTGCTTTGAGGGCCTAGAAGGTGGAAAATTGCTATATAAAAATGTGACCATGACCATATATATACAAATTACTCATGAAGACAGTACAGTGTTATATCATGCTAATAAATGGTGTTTGTGACATCAATCCCCAGTTTAGGTCATGATTTGGTTCTGGTTTGAGAAAGGTTTATTTAGTTTCAATTTAATAGGGCTGCAACTAACAATTATTTAGCTTATTCTAGCAATTATTCTTTAAATAATAATCAATGAGTAGATTGTGAAAGGCTCGTAAATATGTAATTTTTACTAAATTTGACACAAACAAAGCTTAAGTAACATTGCTAGAGCCAAAGCTGATTATATTACATATTTAAAGACTAAAATAATTGTACACATTTCTTTTATCTTGAGTCATAAAACCTCTTTTGGAGACTGTGTATAGTTCAGATACAACTTTATCCCAATTTTGATTTGTTGAAGTATGCATGAACAAATACATTTATCATGCCTTGTTTTCTCAGCTCCCATGTTGAAGAGCTGCTGTGTAAAGGTAAACACGGATAAGAAGCTCGCCCTGCGCCCTCTCTCGCCCTCTCAGTGTTTTAGATTGACTTAGCTCTGATTTATAGTTTGGTTTAACTGAGTCCAGATGCAGACTGCTGTTAGCCTGGTTCACACTGTGAGCTATGGCGGCTCCACTCAGTCTGAAGCTCTACAGAACTTATCTCTGACTCAGAGGACACAGAGTCTGAGCCACTGGACTGTAGTTTGTAGTGTGTAAACAGACGAGTAAAGGGCTGACAGGAGGTGTGCTGGTGATGAAATAGGGCTGTTCGATTATGGAAAAATCATATTAACAATTACTTGAGTCATATTTGAAACCATCATTATTTGAAAGTTACTTATTTCTATCCAAAGTTAACATATAGAGTAGTAATAAGATTAATATTTAGTGATTATTATTTAAAAGTCAGAGTAGATTCAACAAGTGTCTCTTTTGAGAGGCAGTAAAACTTAAACTAATTTGGAATATTTGCTGTTTTAATAGGACGCAATAGTGCCTAATAAATAGGCATCACTTTAAAAGTAATATAATCTTATTAATGTTATGACTATTCTAAAAAAAAAAAAAATGAATCATTGCACATTTTTCTCTTTCTGGTGACAACCCACTTTGTTTGTGGTTTGATTAGACTGAGTTTTCCCTTGGTGACGCAAAAGTTTAAGAAAAAACTAAGTAGTCAGACAGATTTTGATGGTGACGTTTTGTAGATAAGACAAATACAAATAAAATGTTTGTAGTTATATAACTTATATGTACATATATGCAGTACTTTATAAACCTAGTGTTAAAATATGCACTTTTAGAAAATGTACTGGTGCAAAATACTAAATGTCTATAATGAATAAATAGAATTGTAACAACTTTCTCACCACTCTGCAGTCATGAATAAGATTAATAGCATTACTGGGATCTATGGTAAGATTAGACTGAAATAAAGACGAGGGGCGTGGCTTGGCTCAAGTCATGTTCAGACACACAATTCAGCTCGAAACAGTTTGGGAGTTTGTTTCCCGTTAAAGAGAATGACATCATCTGCAGGAAAAGACAGAAAAAGAAAGAGACAGGAGGGAGGGGGAGAAGAGACAGTGGGAGATAAAGAGAGAGAAGGAGAGAGAGGAGGAGAGAGGTTTCAGAGGACAGTGTGAGTTTGGACAGCTGCACCTCCTCCCAAACACAAACTACACAAAATACAGAGCACCATTCATCCACAAATCAACCTGATGGCTCGCATATAGTCCCAAATCTACTTTTTAACTTCTTTCTTTCATTTTTATTAATTTTAGTTTTGGAAGTTTAGTCAGATAACATGTAATAAGGGTACTTGGTGTTTAATCTTTAAACTTCTAATCTAAAGAATGTTTAGAGTAACCAGTAGGGTTGTCAAAAGTATTGAAAAGATACTAATCAGATACTAATCGATAATAAAACTAATATCAAAACTACATACTCATTTTTGCAGGTATTGATACTAAAAAAATCACATTAACAGGACAGAAAGAGGCATTACATAGATATAAGACCTCATAGCAATACAAAAAAAAAATCCTATTATTTAATATTGAAAATCACTTTCCATAGTCTAAATAAAGAGTATTGAGTATCGGTATTGTGTATCAGTCCTTGGTATCGAAGTCAAGTTTGAATTATTTTTTTACACTAGTAACCAGTACTACATACTACTATATCTTACTACTACTACTCTACTTCAATACTACATGGAGAGCAAATCAATGCTAAAACCAAAGTACAAATAAGAGTAACTAGTACTACTTACTTACTACCGTCTCTTTATCTATACTTAAATACTACCAAATTGTACCAGTACTGTTGCTACTACTACCACAACTATTTTCCCCTTCAAATTAAGCAATGTACTCTGCATCTCATTCCTTTACGTCTGTAGAACTGCATTGAACCAATACTTTTTCATTTCATCCCACAGTTTAATGATGTGTACCTTAGCACACAGAACATGATGGAAACTCGTTGGTGAAGTCATGATATTTGACCCGGAGAATGAAGCTGAACTCCTCATTTGAGTTGGCATTGTGTCTTTACGAAATGGTGATGTAATTCCCTTTATTTCGTTTGTACAGTAACAGTTTTAAGAAGACGCCACCCCTTGTCCCTACGTCAAAGATCGACGACAAACTGGAGCAGTACACTCATGCTATTGAGGTCAGTAATGTACACTACTATAGTCACAACATAAGTCACTATGGAATAGAATAACAGAGGTGGGCTGTATGTTGTCTTAAATAAAATAAAAATGTTTTGTTGACTGATTCACTGCTTTACTTAAAAATGGTGTCCACATTGTACACAATTAAAATTAAAACATATATACAATTATCCACTATTATATCTGTATCACTTTTGTGCAATATAAACCTCAATCTTACAGTGCAAAAATACATATCAATACCAAAAATACACTTCACAATACAGGTGCCATACAGAACATATATATTGTGTACAGGGCCAGTTACGCTAAACTACAGAATTATACTGTTTGTATGAAATCACTCTCTCGGACACAACACAGGTTCAGTTTCATGATTGTACTGCTACTACTTTTTAAATGTCCTTA
The DNA here is from genome assembly GCF_009829125.3 of Periophthalmus magnuspinnatus. NCBI lineage: Eukaryota > Metazoa > Chordata > Actinopteri > Gobiiformes > Gobiidae > Periophthalmus > Periophthalmus magnuspinnatus. The sequence goes on along the minus strand of NC_047131.1, from coordinate 17,452,414 downwards.
CTGTTTAACGCTGTATGGTTATAAACAGAAAGATTATGTCAAAATTATAAAGTACAAGTGTCATAAGTACTTCAAGACATTACTGTATATATTGTTTAAACCTATCAATAATAAAAACATCATTCATAAGGTTGTGATTCCTTATGAAACCTATGAAGCAAACAGTGGTTAACCCCAAACCACTGTGCCCAAAGTGGGATAGTTAGGCCACAAGAACGAGAACAAAATGTCATGGCATTTTGTTTAGTCTAATAATCTCCTTGACAGCACATCTGGAAAAGGTGTGTTTGAATAATATAGTCCTTCTTACAGTATCCTATAGTCCATACGGCGTGTGTTTGGGCTGTGGGATTCTGAGGTTCTTTTCTGGGCACACGGCTCGGAGGCTTGTGTTACGTCTGTATATTGCCGGGGGCTGATGAAGTGAATGATTGTAACTGATGAAAAGTGCAGCTGGTTTCAATACCACAGGCTGTCTGTTCTGGGCTGACGACGTTCTGAGGACTTAAGGGTCATTCTAGGTCTATTGTTGGACTATTGTCTAGTTATGTTTACATGCAACATAACAGTAATAGAACTTTATGATTTGGCATAGACTTAATCAGATGCTCTGTCTCATCCAAATTTGGAGCACTGGGTCTTGAGCAGTGGATATTTAAAAGTGCACTGTGCAGCATTTCCAATGGATGGTGCACTACCAGCTTGTTTCCATGGAGATGTTGGCTGGAATGTTTCACAGTATACTATTAATTTTGTCTATTTTGCTTTTGTAAAAATTTTGCTCAAACATGTGTTCTACTGTGAGCAAGGCCTCTCCACAGATCTGACATGGAACTAACTCCATCTGACTTGTAACTAACCCTCGTAGCATCAGCCTCCATGAAGAGAAGTTTAATGCCATACCATGGAAGATTCTAGGCAATCTTCATGTCCATGGAAACAAGCAGATGGTAGACCCTCCATTGGAAAAGTTACACAGTACACCTTTAATAATGACTCACTAAGCATTAAGACATTTGTGGGACAATTTTTTCTCTTGAGTTTGAATATTGAAATTGCACCATATCCACATATAATAAACTAAAGACCAATACAAGTAGGCTATATCTAATAGTATATATATTTTTTGTCAACATGATGAATCCAACAGAGCCATTTCAAAAAGATGGAAGGTTGTCAGGTTTAACTGTTATAGGCCTGAGGCACACAATGAGCCATCATTATCAGTCAAATAGTTGACACTTGAGACACACACTTAACAAGACAACGCATTGAGTCTCACATTCATTTCCTAAGGGCAATTTATATCACTCCACATAATGTTTTTTTTACATCTAATTATCTCTAGTTATCATTCAATGTTGTTCCGTCTTTCCTGAATAGCTTTAAAATTATCTTGAACTATTATAAGACTACTATACGTACCATGGACCACTACGGAACCTACATGAATTCCTTTGTATCGAAATCGAGTAACACTATCAAGGAATAGCATTTGTATACAGGCCCATATAGAGTCTGTTGCCATAACTATTCCAGTAAAACGGCTACTATTATTACATACAACTGCAATAATATTCCCGGAAATTGCAAAATCTGTTCTTTCATGACAGACTTCTGGTGTTGTGTTTAAGGCACATGGGACAAAACGCTACTGTGCCCTTTATTGTGCCGGGGGTCACATTTCCCAGCAGCACCTGGGGCATGACATCATCACTGTGAACTGTTTTTATAGGCGTATGTGTTGGACAGATATACAGCGAGACTAGCGCGTGTTGCTAGCGTCTTTCATTTTTATTCTTCCGTTGCCTGTTCGCGCTCCTCACCTCAGGCAGTTCCCAGGCTGATTCACTACTCACAGTTTGACCCCGGGTTAACGCTAGACACTTTTATTTATGGAGAACTTAACAAACGGGTTTAACTCAAAAGTGCTGTAAAAATGAACAAGTGAGCCATGGCATTTCAATGAGTATAGGAAATAAGGTGACATCTGATTCGACCTGTCAGTCAGACGTCAAATATGTCACTTTCATGGGTTATAGAATGATGAAAAATTAGGATAGTTGCTATAGTGATTAACAATAAAAAAAAATCTATCTTCTGAATGAGAAACGTCCTCAAAATGTTGCATATAACAGCCCAAACACATTAATTGCTGAACCTGTTTAAAAGCCATAGTATGTAACTTTTTTGCCAAAAAATAGACTAAATATAAGCATGTTTTTTCATTGTGTGTTTATTGCACTGAAAAACATGCTCACTTGCATTGGGCTTGCATCTCTATAAAATGGACTCTTATCTGGCCTTGAGGAGGGCCTCCTTCTGCTTGTTTCCATGGAAATGTTATTCCTTTGGCTATAATATTCCTCACTGTGGTATACAATGACTCTATCTCCATAGAGAGTGCTCAGAAGTATGGTTTTAACTTTATGGTTTTTAACTTTCTATGTAATCATGCAGTTCACATTCCACCTCTGGAAAATGACATATGATCACTTTAAGTTGCCAGATAAGAATTTAAGATAGAATTTGCTGATAGTATTAATGGTCAATAATACAATAATTACTTGCCACATTCATTTGAATCATAACTTGGCATATATTGTTGAGTTATTTCAACATATATTACATAAGCTCGATAAAAGATAACTGAACGAAGTTTAGCATCTTCTCTGTCAACACAAATGAACTAAAGTGAAATTACTTTTTCACTGTACTGTTAAAAGAAGCAATAGATTCAATATAATTCAATATGATTCAATACACAGGTGAGTGTTCATTAGAAATTTGATCTGCCACTAAGAATCACTAAGAAATGACAACAATGACAATGAACTTGATCTCACTGTCTACATACAGTGAGATCAAGTTCCTGATTGTGAACGCAACCTAATTAATTGAAACAAGATTAAGTTAATGTAAATTTGAAAGTACTGTGTGAAAAATGGCAACTTACATGACATTATTTTCCATTTACAGACCTCCACTGAGACCCGGTCAGTGAAGGCAGCACCATCTGACCTTCCCAGCACACCAGAAGTGGCAACAAAGAAGAACCTATTTGAAGCAGGAGAGGTTTTTTGTCAGAGCCCGACCAAAGTACCAGGCTGCAAGGTAAGAACAAGTTATTTTTAATAACTAATTTAATTTTTTTTTTTTTTTTTTTTATGTAAGTGATTATATTATGAATTATATATCATTTTAAAAGAGCTTAAAGTGGTTACAAATCATACCATTATGTCATAGAACCAGGAAGTACACATGTTATTAGTATTACTGTAACAGCTGGCCTCTGAAAGTTGTGAAAAGCACTTATAAACTCATTGCAGTGAATGATTAGGATGCTAGGAATGTGTTAGGAAAGTGAACCGTTTAAAATTAACTAGTTCAGTTTTTCACACTTTTGAGACAATAAAAATCAGGTACAGCACCTTGACCTTGGAGCGTTTGAAGCAAACTTTAAATATGTGCAATAATGGTACATACAGTTGAAACCATAAGTTTACATACACTATATAAAAATACACATACCGGTACACTTTTTTTCTCACTGTCTGACATGAAATCAGACTAAACTTTTCCTGTTTTAGGTCAATTAGGACTCCCAAAATTATTTCTATTCGCTACACGCCAGAATAATGAGAGAAGGACTTTTTAGACAATTTTTCATTACTTTCTTCAAAATCAAGGTAAAGTCAAAACAAAATCAGCCGAGATATCAGGAAGAGAATTGTGGACTTGCACAAGTCTGGTTCATCCTTGGGCGCAATTTCCAGATGCATGAATGTGCCACATTCATCTGTTCAAACAATTATATGCAAGTATAAACACCCTGGGAATGTCCAGCCATCACACCGCTCAGGAAGGAGACGGGTTCTGTGTCCCAGAGATGAACCTACGTTGGTCCGGAATGTGCATATCAACCCAAGAACTAAAGCAAAATACCTAGTGAAAATGCTGGCTGATAAGAGTATGTCATTATCCACAGTGAAACAAGTACTGTACTGGCATGGTCTGAAAGGCGACGCTGCCAGATTACAATTTGCAAATACACACAGGAACAAAGACCTTAATTTTTGGAGACATGTCCTGTGGTCTGACAAAACAAAAATTTAACTGTCTGACCATAATGAGCATTGTTATGTTTGTAAGAAAAAGGGGGAAGCTTGCAAGCCAACATCATCCCAACTCTGAAATATGGGGGTGGCAGCATCATGTTGTGGGGTTGTTTTGCTGCAGGAGGGACTGGTGTACTTCACAAAATAGATGGCATCATGAGGAAAGAACATTATGTGGAAATACTGAAACAACATCTCAAGACATCAGCCAGGAAGTTAAAGCTTGGGCACAAATTGATCTTCCAAATGGACAATGACCCAAAGCACACTGCCAAACTGGTTACAAAGTGGCTTAAGGATAACAAAGTCAATGTTTTGGAGTGACCATCATAACTAATCCTATTGAAAATGTATGGGTAGACCTGAAAAAGCATATGCGAGCAAGGCAGCCTACAAACTTAGCTCAGTTACAACAGTTCTGGCAGGAGGAATGGGCCAAAATTCCTGCCACTTATTGTGAGAAGCTTGTGGAGGGATATCTAAAATGTTTGACCCAAGTCATACAGTTAAAAGGCAATTGTATCAAATAATAATGAAATGTAAGTAAACATCTGACTAACATTATTCTGGTATTTAGCAAATAGAAATCATTTTGCTAGTCATAATTGACCTAAAATAGGAAAAGTTTAGTCTGATTATTGTCAGTGTAGAAAAAAAGTGTATGTGTCTTTTTATATAGTGTATGTAAAATTCTGCATTCAACTGTAAATATGGTTGTTTAATGGTACCATAATTTTTTGATGAGCTGGTATGAAAGATTACAGTGTCTTATAATACATGTATGATGAATGGCAGTAATTGTTTTATGTTGGTTGTAACAGGACACAGAAGGCCTGAAAGTGGGAGTGGCTAATCTGATCACTCAGTGGGTGAAGGGCCCCAATGACTCCAGTCGACAGGGGCCAGGCAAACCTACAGTAAGTTGGCAACTGCACCATTACAATCTGTTATTAATGTCCTATTTATGAGAAGACATGCCAAGTATTTCTTGAAGTATAATTTATGGTATGGTAAATGGGTGTATAGGTACAGCTGTTGAGCTCATTTTCTACAGTGGTTGAGGTGCAGTGCTAACACATTATACAAGGTATGCTGGTAACAAAGCTTAACTTAGAGTAACTAATGTATTATTTTATTTAGTCTCTTTTTATCTGTATTTTATATAATCTGTAGGTTGTTTGAATGTGAAGTTTTAACTCAGATGCCCTACCTGAAACAACTTTTGCTTACAATGACTTGTGTTAGACTATGCTGGTGGTGAAAGGGCAAATTGCAAAGACCGTGGGAAGACTATGCCCTCTATAACTATGTTTAACTGTTTCCCATTATTACCGCCATTACACTTGTTGTTATTTTGCATCCCAGGACGTCAAACCCGGAGACGTAATGCAGAAGAGGAACATGTGGGAGGGCATGGGAGAGAGCTCCATGAGGCCAGGACAGAGGAAGGTATGCCTGGATAAACAAAATGACTTTAACTTGTCCAATCTTTTCAGTTCCTATAAATCAACATGCTAAATATCAATGCCAACACGATTGTTTAAACCAGGGGTCACCAACCTTTTTTAACCTGAGAGCTACTTTATGGGCACTGAGTCATGCGTAGGGCTACCAGTTTGAGACGCTCTTCTGAAATAACACATTTTCTCAGTTTGCCTTTAGTTATACATTATTAATAATGATAAATGATAATCATCTATGTGAACACACTGATCATGTTGGAAGACACTGATCACATTAATGTTTTCTCAAAATAATTATCAACAATGAGCAAGGAGGGAAACAGATATCAGTATTCAGCATTTTAACTTTGCTAATCTTAGTAATTGTTAAATTTCCAGATGACACTTACATCACTACATCTCATAGGAAAAGTGTCCCATTTTCACTATCCATTGACAAACCTTTTTAACAAAACATAAATAATATACATTGCACCATGTTTCATAAAGTTATCAATTATGTAATGTTAAAGAAAAACAAGCTTACATATTTTTAACTAAATCTCGGTTGCGTTGTTTGACTTTTTCACGGGTGTCATGAAAAAAGCCTGTTGTTTACCCAAAGCTGCGTTTAGCTCTGGGCTTGTTCTGCCCATAGTGTGCGTCCCCGTGGGGAGTGTGCGTCCCCGTGGGTAGTTAGTGTGGAGTTTTATGAGAGGTAGTGAAGTGTCCCTCCAAATTGTGCCGCTTTGCCGTCACCACAATCGCTCCGCAGATGAGATACGCGCAGGTTTCTTTTAGTCTTAAATCGTTGTGAAAGTGATCTCTTTATTTTCTACCATGTTTTGGAGTAAGAAACTGCATTCAGCGCATCCTCACAGCGCTCGCGAGCGGAGCACTGGTTTTGTCACGCGCACAATACTGACCTTTGAAGTGAGTAGGTCAAAGTTCACCTTAACTTATCTAAACTTCACGTATAATGAACATATGTTTAAGATATTGTCAATTTTTAAATCTATATAAACGCAAGGGTGATAAAAAAAAAATAAATAGCAACAGAATAAGATTAAATTTTAGATGCAGCTCATTAGTGAGTTGTGCTTTTTTAGAACCGGTCTGCGGGCGACTCGTGGGGCTTGGGGGCGACATGGCGCCCGCGGGCATAGGGATGGTGACCCCTGGTTTAAACTATTGAGTCAAACACATAATTTAAAGCAAGTTCGTACTTTTATACTATCCATTCCTATCAACCGATCCATGTATTAAGCTCTATAGGAAAATATATCCTCTCTATATCATCACAGTTATAGCTATTGCTCTTTCCATTTAATATTTCCACTTAAATATACTGATGTTATATAAAACCTATTCTTAATATACTGTTTATTACTTGTTTAGTTACTAATTTTCATGTGTACAACAGCTTGTGCTTTTTATGTACTTTACACCCAAGTTAATTCCTATTGATTGATTTCAGGGCTCCACATCTGGTAAAAAATACAAGTTTGTTGTCACTGGTCACGGCAAATATGAGAAGATTCCTGTGGATGATGATGAGACCGAAGGACCCTTTGCTGATGGTAAGAGCAATTTCATGAGCTCATATGACTAGATCAAATTACACTACAATACGTATGGCTTCTAAGGATTGCGTTATACTTTTTAATCATAATGATTTAGGTGAGTATAAATAAATTGTCAACATGGGCAACTTTTCTCCAAATTTATTTTGAAACAGTGACTCTTCCAGAGACAGACAAATAGCAACACAAAAATGGTCTGATGATGACATTTTGCACAAACTAAAAATACTTCTTTGCGCCTACCTACTTCCCCCACCATTTCTAATAACATTCTTAACAAGCACCAAGTCAATGCAAATCTTCTCTAAACCTTACTGTTTATATACGGACAGTATTAATATAAAAAAATATTGCACCATTAAATCTATACTTGGGTACAGATGAATCTTAATGTTGTACCTGTATAGGCAAGTAGCACCAATATGAAAAATTAAAATAAATGCGAGAGATAGCTGTGTGCGTGAATGTTAGAGGCAGAACAAATAAGCAACCCAAAACGATGTTAGTTCATTAAATAATAGTCTAATGTTGTTTTGCGATGCTTTGACCTATATGTGTTGTGACATTACAGTTTGGCCCTTTTGCTTAAATATTTGCACTTACTTATTTTGATGCTTCCAAAATATTCCCACTTTCTTCCCACACAATAACAAGTGCCTCAATGAAAAAACATAAAAATGTATGAAATGGTTATAAACAAGGAACAAATGAGAAGCTCTGAGTATATTTTAAACAAAACTGTTTAATCCAAAGTGACGTCTGAATGACTGCAAGACACATACAACTCTCTGTCTACAAACATGAAAAATCTACCACACAACCAATCACACAATGTAGGTAAAAATGAAGGCCGAGTCCTCACAACACTTAACATAGACCAAGACTGTGGACCTGTACAACAACAACAACAACTGTATTTTCTGAAGCTTTACATAAATAGCATTTCCTTTACACTTCGAACATTTAGCTTAAGAAGCAGCGAACCCCCTTGCTGTTCGGTTAAAGTCTTTTGGTTCCTCGTCTTTCCCTTTCCGTCCGATCAGCCCCATTTCAAACACAGTGGAAATTTTCGTCACTGGCCTGGATGCCGCCTCTCTGAGCTTTTTAGCATCAAAGCGGGGGCTAAAAAGAAGTACGGGGAGCCGGTGTGCGAACGAAGGGATTTCAACAGGCTCGTCCTTTTTCTCCTGCTTTTTCTCCTCTTCGCTTTTGTTCATCTCGATCTGTGCCATGATGTTCTCCTTGGTGGAAAACATCTGGAAGAGGACAGCATCCCACATCTTGGTTGCTTTGGGGCTGTCCCTGTCTGAAGCTTGGCTCTCGCTTGCTGGTTTATCCTCAACTTTCTCCTCAGCTTTCTCCTCAACCACTTTGGGCTGGGTAGTATTGTCTGAAACAGTGGACTCTTTTTGGACGCCCATTTCTGGAAACTTGGGCTCCTCCTGCTCCACCACCATGTGCTTCTTTAGCCTGGACCAACCACTCATTTTGGATTTCAGGCCTTTTGGCTTTTGCATAGCTTTAAGAAGAGGCTCAGCTTGCAAGGCCCCATCCTCTTCCTTCTTCTCTGTTTGAGCAGCAGGGGTGGATTCTTCTTTCTTCTCACTTATTTTTGATTCTGCTGTTGCCATTTTGAAAGGCACAGCGGTTGGCTTTGTCTCTTCAGATTTAGTTTCACTTTTAACTCGAGGTTTTGTTTCCTCTTTTTGTTCAACCTTAGCTGTTGTGTCTACAGCTTTCTTCTCTGCTGGTGGAGCCCTTCCGAACAATTTCCTAACAGCTTTTAGTCCATCTTCGTCATCCTTTTTAGATGGCTTGACTTCAGGACTGACTTTAGTAACTTCTTCAGATTTTACAACTTTTTCACTAGGTTTCTCCTGTTCTTTTTGAGGCGCAACTTTTGTTTCTTGAATTACGGACACCTTTTCTACAATATGGCTAGACACTTTCTCCTGCATAGTTGTGGTTGCAATTGTCTCGGATGCTTGAGTCACCACAATTGTAGGTACAGATGGAATCGTCTTAGGTTTATCCAATTCTTTTATGACTTCTTTTGGTTTTGACACCTCTACAATTGCCTCCTCCTTTACAGAAACCTTTTCAGTAGTAGTTGTAGCTACTACTTTATCCTCTATTTTAGTTTCTTCTTGAGTTGTCAAAGATGTTGTGATACCAAACGCAGGAGAGTAGGTTTTAATACCTCCGTAGGCTGCATATTCAGCAGGCGTTAGTCCACGGTAGGAAGACTTGTGAGATTTATGGGCTACCTGTGTTGGAGTTTTAGGTCTCTGAAAGCCTACAGGAGATACCCCACTCACGGAAGTCCCATATGTGGGTGTTTTTGGTCTTTTGAATCCCGGGGCAGAACTCAACAGCCGGGATGCTTCATATGTAGGGGTCTTAGGTCTTTGAATGCTTTGAGAGGGCAAAGACGGCAATGGCTCAGTTGAAAGCGTGTCGGCAACAGGAGTAGTAGATTTCACTCTAGAAATATCTGACTCAGATTTTGACTTTACAATATTATCTTGGGCTGGTTTTACTTCTGGTAGCTCCGTGTGATGAACGTCCCCATTCGGTATAACTTCTGAAGATGTCACTGAGATATCGCTTATAGTGGACTTAGGGGTTCTGGATCGTTCTTGTTCTACTGTAATTGGCGACACTGCAAAGAGTAGGGGATTGGGTCTTGAGATTTCAAAAACTGGAGTTGTTGGGCGGTAAGCTGGTGTCCTGGGACGTCCCAATGATAGCCGTGATGAGTGGTAGTCATATGTTGTTTTGACTGTTATTTCAGTGGTGGAAGTGGTGCGTTTTGGTTCAGAGGTTGGAGTGACTTGCTTGATTTCTGCTGTCGGTGTTGCCCTTTTCACTTCACTAGCTGGAGTCTGAACTTGAGATTCTTGGGTAGTTGCAACCACTCCTGTCATTGTAGGGGTCCTTCTTTGTTGGTCTGAACCCAACAAGTCAGTTGTTGGCGTAATCCTCGCTCTTATCTCGGACGATGGTGTTGAATCTCTTTTGATTTCAGTTGCAGATTGTGTCACAGTCCCCCCAATAGAGGTTAGACCGGTTGTATCATACACAGGCGGGGTCCTTGATGTCTCATAGTAGGATGTACTTGCTGTGTAATTCCTAATTTGAGGGACATCGAACAATGGCTTAGGTGATCTTGAATGTTCATTTGCTTTGAAAGTCGGACGAGGGCTTTTCGACTTGACAATGGGGGTGAGCACAGTGAGAGGTCGTGTCTCTGCCAGACCGGTTGGGTAAAAGCCAGGACTTGGTGCCCTTGGTGTTGTGGGAAGCGTGATGAAGGCTGGTTTTTGCACGTCCACAGCTGTTGGTTCAAGAGCAAAGGAAGAGGGTAGTGTTATTTTGGGCACTGGTTGTTGTGGGGCGTGCGGTGTAGCAGGTGTGACAGTGGGGTATGAAGGAGAAGTGCCAATGGGTTGAGTGTACGTAGGTGGCACCACAGTTTGGGGGGACAACCCACGTCCATACGCTGCACGCTGTGGATAGGGTGATGCCACATGTTGGTATGGCTTGACCGGTTTTACTGAGAATCTTGGCGGGTGGTGGCTGTAGAAACTGTAAGGGGTCTCGGGGGTTCTGGGCGGGGTGGAGGAGTGGTCGCTACGTTCCAAATCAGGGCTAGCTTCGTTCACAGGGGAGAGGCTTGAACGGAAGGGCGCAGTGGATTGAGAGGTCTGAGCAGTGGCTTTCTTCTTGGCAGTGCGCTTGAGGAGCTTTTGCAGCCGGGCGTTGTCTTTGCCAGGCTTGGGCAGCAGGGGAGGGGGGTACTGGTGGGTAAACAGGCCCGAGTGGGGGACAGAGGTGTAAGCAAGAGCCATGAGCGCGTCTGCACCCTGCAGAAACAACACAAGGGAGAAAAATCTTTTAGTTGAATCAGAATCAGTTAGCAAAATTCACAAACTGCTTCGGCTTTATGGCACTGAATAAAACAATTAATAATAATACAAGGTATGATAAAATAACAATAAGGATTCCATTAAGTTAAGGTGAATAAAAATTGACTTTGACATACAAATACAAAATATACTGCTTCAGCAACATTTGAATGTAGAATATAGTGCCCCAAACAGCTTCCTTCTTACCTAGACAATGTTCTCTATAACTGATTCTAACATTTTCAACAAAATACTTAAATTTTTTCACAAATGCACTTTTTCATTGGATAGTAGTTACACTCTCAGACAACAATTTAGACCACAAAAAGTCAGACTATAAACACTATTATTTGTAGCCAGGGACGCAATATGTGTTATGAACAGCGAACTGAAGTGCATACACAGAAATTGCATTACAAATTGTGCAAAGTTATATTGAAGCTTTCCTTTTTCTTTCAGACCTATAGAACAACTGATGAGATGGAATTGAATCATGTACACCGCCTCCCAATAGACCAGCTGATTTCAACAACACCGAAATGGTCCCAAATATTTCATACAATACATCACAATGTTCAGTTTCTCAATCTTATGTATAAAACTAAAAAATTCAACAATTATGTATGGATTTCTTTTTTTGTGTATTTCCTAATGCTATGTACATATCTGATTGTGAGCTTTACTGTTACTGGTTGGTCCAGGTTGGTTTTCATAGAGTTTACATTTGCTATCATGTAGGCAATGCAAGATTAGAGTTTATTTTTCTTTATTACATACTATATTGGGTTATTTTCTGCACTTACGTTTTTGCTTCAAACAATCTGACTTTTTGACAATGAGGAATAAGAGTTTCTTTTAATCAATAAAAAAATGAAAAATAAATTTAAAAATGTTACAAGTGTTGTGTGTATACATTGTACTCTATTAAGATGTGATACCAAATTTTAAGACAATGGAATGATGTTACAACAATAGAATCTCTATTTTCAAATATGCTGTTACATTATTGAAATTATAAGGAATATGTTTTGTTGTCAGTGTTGGTGCCTTTAGCTTCATCTGTAAAGTGCTGCACACATTCCTAAATTTTTCTAAAATATTTTCTTAAATGCCATCTTGTGTGTTTGTAACCCCATTTGCATAAATAAATTAAACGTTTTCTGAGTCATGTTACATTTCTTGTAATGGTCAATATTAATGGGATTTTCCATGTTTTTATATAGACACACAGATGAGAGATACTGGTTGGGGGTCAAACACAGAGTAAACTTAATAAATGATCTACATGCAGACAGTAACTTTTATAAAATTTAATAGGGCTATGCCAATGCAGGTTCAGACCTTGCCCGGAAATGTCAGTGTAGAAGCTAAAGCTTCTGGGATTCAACTCTTCATTGTAAATTGGCTAAATCCACCTGTCACTCAACCTAGAGCATGTCAAATCTAACCAATAGGGACGTCATGTCTGTCAGAGATAAACGCACTGACTTGAACTATCTCTCCAGTCGGGCAGTAGGTCTTTAGTTTTTTTGTCGATTATTTGGTTGATGGTGTCTTAGATGGTATATTTAGATTATAAGGATTAATAGGGGACAACAGCAGAAAGGAGAAGATTAAAAATGTATTTATTTTTTTTTGGTATTTATATGTAAAAAGCCAGAGTCAACTCAAGTTTAATCTGTCTTTATATAAATAATTTTTTTCCTAGTACTTTTTTCTGGATAAATAGTTGCTCTTGCGTGGACTTCCGTGCAGTTGTAGTCTAGTGAGTTCAGTTTTGGTCAGATACATAGAGATCTGTAATCATTTTGAGAGCTTTTGCCACGCCCCCTTTTCAGTCAACGAATGGATTGGCAGGACATGCCATTTGTTGACTATGGCCCTACTCTCCAGAATTATTTTGATATCACTTTATCTATACCACTGGGCTAAATATCAAACACATTCTGGCTTATCACAAATCCAACTACATACATTTACAGTATTCACTTAAATTTTAGGCCAAAGACACTGGATACTAACATATTGATAACACTTATGTGGCTAGAATTTGATATTGACTCTGCAGACTTCAAAACTGAGCTAAACTCTTCCCTGATGATGTTACCACCTCACAGCTGATCCTCAGAGCTTTGACTAAGACTAATTATAGTTAGAAAGCAGAGACGAGGTCAGCCAATCACCTGCTGCCCTTATTTAAGACGCTCCAACACCTTCCTCCAAACAATAAATCAAGAAGGTGCAAAGTGGATCAAGTGGAACCACTGAATCAAAAACAAAATCTGTAGGCATCCTCTGGAGAGAGTGAAGTGACTGAGGCTAGCATTCTTTTATGACTAGCATTTTCACTCCACAACAACGCAAGGTGTTTAGTTACTTTTAAGAAATTATAACTATGTCTTTTATAATCTATTTCTTAAATTAATTGCAAGAATATATTGGTTAGGTTAGGATTTAAAGGGAGTCATCTGGTTTCTGAAATCACTTGGTTCTGGTAAGACTAATGCCTCTCTGTGAAAAAGGTGCCCAGTGTGCTCCCCATATTTCAAACAATTGCGTGAAAAAAAAAAAAAGCTGTTTCAAATGTAGCACTACTAGTTAGAGTATACGCATTTGTTCAATAAAATAAAAAAGCAACTTAAGCTATGTACAATATGTAGAGATTAGTACTAATTTAGAATACTCCAAAACATACTTCTACTATGAACTGAAAGGTAAACATGTTTTGGGTAGCAGCAAAATCTCTTTCTATAATTACCCTACTTAATTTGATTTGTTCTACTTTGGCAAGTTTGCTAAGAAGTATTGCTTACATCTTAGCCTGGTTCACAGTATCTACACTCAGACTAAAACAGATCTAAACTCAGACTTTTCTGCATCTAAGCAATACTTAGATTATTGAATTAGACAATGAATGAACTATAAAAGGTATACAGCTACTTCTAACATCTAGGCACATGTACCACAGGTACATGTGCTTCCATGAATATACAAAATAAGAAATAATTATTCATAAAAGCATATTGGTATTTGAGTCAAGTCCCTCTCATGTCTCACGCCACATAACGCACACATATGGGCTATATTCTGCTGAAGGGTGAAAGTGAATGCAGAGCAGCTGACCCCGTGACATCACAACCCTCTGACACTGGATAGGCCCCAGAAAAAACATTATCACTGAGGATCAACATATAAATAACATGAACGCGCATCGACTTAGGAGCTCAAAGCCTGCTATTATTGTTAAAGAGACAATCTAATGCACCGTTTGTACATGGTAGCTCAAGGGATAAGGGGGGGTCACGCAGAGGCTCCACCATTTAAATTCAAAGTTGAAATATATTGTGAATTTGGGATTTGTACAAGTTGTCTGCATCTGATTCAGATACCCTTCCTGATGAAAGGATTTATCCGGGCTTGGGAATGGCATAAATGGTACTCTTGTTTGTGACCTTTGACTGTAAACTTTTGAATGACCAAAAATGTGAAAGAAATGTTATATTCATGTAACAATAAAAATACACACACAAATAAAATAAAAATAAAATAAATGTCACATTTTGATATTCACAATCATAATGGTTTCCCCCCTGTAGTTTTTCAGTTAAAGGTGCACTATGTAACTTTTGTGGTGGAGGTCTGCTACCTGCTTGTTTCCATGGAGATGCTATTGCTTTGCCTGGTATTTACACAGTATGGTGTTAAAATGATCTATCAGCCATTTGTTTAATTGCAGACTGTTTAAAATTACTTTGAGAAAATTACTTTGAGAAATATATGTTCCTTGTGAGTGAGCCTGCTTCTCCACAGATCTGACCTGTAGCTTGGGTTGATCACAGGGAGATTAATGAGTTTAAGCCGTGCTGTGGAACATTCCAGCCAAAGCAATAACATATCAATGGAGACAAGCAGAAAAGTTACATAGTGCAGTATTCAGTTCAAATGGGCAGGTCTTTGGACTGCAAATGATTGGTCCCAGACATAATGCAGCCTGCTTTAGCCAACTGTTGAATGTTATCAGTTTTCTAAGTGTGTCATCCCACTGAAATGTAGGCCAGATCTGGTTGTGTTTTAAATGTACTCTGAACCACTGCTGCTGTCTGACACTCGAGAAGCTGCTCCCCCATTTAAGGCCGTGGTAGGCTCGGTATTTAGAGCGTCTTTGGGATGCAGGTTCAAAAGAGGAAAGGGTAAGAATAGCTGGTGTAATAAAGCTGGACGAGCCTCTCAATGTACAATGGACAAGTTGACGAATCCAGCCCCAAAAACCCGTTTAGCATTAATGAAGGTATCACATGACAAATAGTGATGTGGCATGTACTCACCAGGTAAAAACTTGTGTTATGGATGTTTGAGGCAGCCCAGGCAGGTACCCCTTTAAAAAGAATAAACAATGTAGATTAGTATTAAATTTCATACAATATTATAACATACAAACATATAGATGGTTGATCATTGTTAGTGAAGCTATATGTTGTTAGCATAGTGAAATAGTTGGCTAACATCCTCAGCTAAACTAATTATGAGTCAAAGCTACACACATAGATGCTAGTCACTGATTCATATTAAGTGCTCAATACAACCAAAACAATGTCTGTCCTATCAATGCCTTGGTAGTGGTCTCCTTGCAATGTCACCACTAGCCAGCCCTTAGAACAACAACGAAGTCTAGAAAACTGTATTTTAACCGAAAGAGAGTCATTTTGGTGGACTTACCTGTGCGTTTTCTGCGTAGGGGGTGGCCGGCCGGCTGCTGCCTGCTTGTCCCAGCCCAAAGTGTTAGAACGGCAGGTTCATGTTGAGCCCAACTAGACCCCCCTTCACACGAATGCAAGGAACAGACGCCATGGCAGTCCAAAAATAAACCCTGAGTCCTGGGGCAGCAGAGAGAGGCGACGCTCGCAGGACAGGCCACAGAAACTTGGGTTACAGCAGCTCAACGGAGTAAAAGCTCCATGGGCCAACCAGGGCAATGCAAGGACGGGCTAAGACTGAGGAGGGGTGAGGGCCGTGCTGTCCAGTAACTCTCATATCTTAATACTGTAAAATGACCATCACTCGGGGAAATGTTTGTTGACAATCATAAGGTTTCAAAATAATTCAGTAATGTTCTAAACTTTCCTAGGTGCCTTTAAAAGCAGCCTTATTTGCTTGCTTGAGTAAGGAGGAGTGAACTCTGCGAAGACCTTTGACCCATTGGAAATCACATATGACTCACTTTTAAAAATCTCTTCATTGGCTCTGTATGTCTTTTTTCCTTGTGTTGACCTTTAAAGCCTTAATGGCCTGGCTCCTTATACAGTTTAATTAAGTCATACACTTCTGTCTACAGCCTGAAATCATCTGGTCAAAGCTTACTACGGTTCCTCGCACTTACGTCAAAACTGGAAGAGACAAATAAAAAGCAGCTTAACACTTTCTTTTTGAGTTGAATGGTTAGGGTCACAGACTATAGGCTACTGTCTTGCCCAAGGACAAATCAACATTATGCACTGGTAGGAGTGGGAATAGAGCTACCTGCTCCACCAGGGTTAGTCTGTCATTGTCTGTCAACTGAGCGAATAACAGGAGGAATAAAATACATTTTGTCATTACTTTAAATTTTAACCATTGTACATTGTATGCCATTGATTAAATCCACACTGTTTGAAATGATCACACTGTATTTTTCAGACCAAGAAGGTAATAGTGTGACTATTATTTAGCAACCCCATGTCAACTACATTGTTGCTATGATGCAAGTAATATCTTATAAAAGTGGGTGTTTTTGTTGCTTTTTTACACTGTCCTGTTGTTGTCGTGGCCACTGTGTTTGGAGCGGGCTTTGTGTTGTGTGAAGGACTGGTAGTCAGTCATTTTAGCAGGATTATAGCCACATCACTACACGGCATGTGCATTCACCTAAAACAGTGGTTTCCAACCAGGGATGAGTGACCAAAAGGTTTGTTTTTTGGCTTAGGTTTATTTATGTGCACATAACTAGAACACAAACACAAGTTCAGACATAAAGAGAAGAAAAGGCTGCTTAAACAGACCATGGTAAGTGGAACATGAGGTTGCTCTTGGCAGAGCAGAGGTGTGTAAATGACCCAGTGTCCAGAACCTGGTTAAAAATGTTTGAAAGGTTAAAGGTTAATATTCTGTAATGGAACAGGGGGTGGAAAATAACTTTTGGTTTGCAAAATATTGGCTATAATATCAAAGGCATTCATGTTTTTAGAGGCCTGTAACAAATGACCTCAAACTACAGACTGATATCAACACGTTCAACAGAAAAATGTGGTTGAAGTCAGGTCAGTTCACATAATGTTTGAAATACACCTTTCCTCCTTCTACTTTTGTATGGAACTTGTGCTACAACGCTTGCATCTGGTTTAACCCCATGTGACTGCTATATCTATACTACAGAAAATATAATCATGTGAAGATAAACAAGCAAGGAGCTCCAGAGGCGACACAGACGCTTCAAGAGTGCCATTTTCTTTTAAAGGTTGCTTGGTAGCCTGCAGACTCCTCCCACTATGTACTAGCCTATCAGAAATACTGTACAGCAGTTTTTCATTTTGATTGGACAAAACATGCTGGATACAAAGAAATAAATTCTATCTTGGTTGTGTATGCTTATCTATTTGAGCAAAAGAAAGACAGATATAATAGGGAAATTATGGAAATTAAAGCAATATTATCTATTCTTTATTTTTATTTATGTTATTTATATTCATTTATCATATTGCATTTTTTTCTTTTACATAAATAACTTAGCTATAAATATGAACAGATCTATGCAAAGTTCCATGGCTCACAGATGCTGTAAAGTTATTGATTACATTAGGTATGGATTAGTTATTTCCTTATCTTACTTTATGACTAAACAATCCAATTTGTTAGATGATATTTAATTCATTTGGACCTTTTTGTTGTCCCCTTGAAATCCCAGCTGTTCAGTGGTTACTGCGGCGACAGGTCAGCTCACTGTTTAACAACATCCTGAAGTGAAGGGCCATGGCATGGGACTATTTGTGGCTCTGGACTGGAAATATCTGACACCTCGGCTCCATCAGACTAACTCGCTGTAAGGCTGCAGCTTTAAACCTGTCATTGTATCGCCCTCTAGAGGACAAACACAGACCCTTCAGTGAAGTTGGAAAAAAAAGCAGCCCAGAGCCTCCCCTATATTAATGAGGAGTAGAGGTGAGCTATATAATGCTTGCTACAACTTATTTGGATTGACAGCAGAGCATAGGAGTCAACTCAGGCTAATCCTAAAGGCACAGAACATTTTGTCTTTTCTTTACGGGCACTAATGTTGTATTTCAACAGCTACCACCACTAATGGAGAAAGATACTGTCAGTTGTTAGTTGAGTTAATAAACAAAAAAGAAGGAAGATTAAAGATTTAAAGATGTACTAAGTAACTTTTCTGGTGGGGATTTTGTCTCCATGGAGATGTTATTTCTTAACCTGGAATGTCTAACAGCATGGCATTTGAAGTATCTATTTTGCATTTATTCAATCAGTTATTTTTGGTGCTAAAAATGCCTAGAAAACAAACATGTATTGTCACAGGAAACAGGGTCACCTCTCCACAGATCTGACCTCTAGCTTGGATTCATTCACTCCTGTTTGTGTCCCTGGAGATAGACAGGTTTAACACCATACAATGGAACAGTGGAGCAGTCAAAGCCATAGCAACAATCAGGTAGCATATCATCCACCAAGTTACATATTGCACCTTTACAAATGAATCTGGCACAAAAATATGTAGATTTTGATACTTTTTTGCTTTTTTCAAACAAACAAATAAATACAAAATAATGAAATATATGTAAACCTATTGATGTATATTGATATGAAATAACTAGGAAACCAGCAGGACTTTGCTTTGCTTCGACTATTCCATACAAGATGTTTATGTCTATAACAGCACCTGCTTTTCTCCAAGACGCCCAAGTCTCCTCTCACTCTTTGGAGAAATGTGCTTGCCTAATGCAGCACCCCCAGAATAGCAGCCCTATGGGGGTGTATGGGGGTGTGCGGAGAGGAAGAGGACGGGGGGGGGGGGGCATCTTAGCTATCCCCTTCTCCAAACTTGAGACAGCACCCACCTTAACACTCGCCTCCTTGCATCTCCTTTTTTGAGTGCCAGCAAAAAATGGTGGTACGTGGTCGGTGGGAGGGGTGGCTGACCCAAGACAGTGCCCCTCGGTTTCCCCTTCGTCCAATGGCGTCGTGGAGGGTATCGAGTGTCACTATAACAGAAGGACATAATCAGCGCGGTAAGTTTGCAGAACCTTACAGCCTGTCTCGGCCAACGGGAGCTCACTTCTTTCAGCTTTTCTGAGGTAAGGAAAGACAGACAAAGCAGGTTAGTTAGTGTGGTAGGTTTTGAGTAGAAAAAAATCTATTGGAATTCAAGTGCTTTTGGCCCCCCTTGAAGTTGTGTCCTGAAAGCTGCATATGTTAAAATCACTGTCATGGTTAAGAACAAGCTGCTAAGGTCAAGGTTGATGTGACAAATTTGACTTTTTTGAAATGAAATGTTCAAAGTTGTATTATTTGCATAGTAGGCATAGTACTCTAGTCTTCCAGTTATGCAGATTAAGCCATTTAAATAACAAGCACCTAGGATTTCAACAGCTGCAATCCTAGGGCACTGTGTTGTTGTGTCTCTGCTCGCTCTGGTCGGGATCCAGCGGTCCATACCTGTGGGATTTACAACTGGCTTATGGCCTTTGAAGTGGCTTTCCACTTGAGAAGACAGAAGATGACACTAATAAGTTATGCAATTGGCCAGTGAGCAGTAGACGCGCCTGTTAAGTTATTGTTGACGATGGCTTACATTGGAGACAGAGGGGCATTGCATAGAGTTTAGACATTGTTAAAATACATTGTTCAGTGGGTGTGGCAGGTGTGTACAGCAAAATGGATCAACAAATTATCATCTTGAAAAGAAGCCAAGAATCTTAACAAGGCTACTGAATATTTACCTTAGTTGGCAAATTGCACAGTGGTTAGAAACTTCACTACCTAACTACCTACTTGAGACTTACACCCTCTTAAACTTCTCCTACCCAATTTGAGTTTATTTTAACTCACAGTCAGCTGGGAGGTATGCAAAAATGATTGAAGGACCCATGTGAGGGTGACAAGACCAGATAAGGGCATGGAGGTGGAATTATGGGTAGTGGTCCAAAGGCGAAGGGGAACCCAATCTTTGAACATGAAGTCGCTGAAACCGGAGACGAGACCTCCACAGCTGCCCATTGGAAATAGTTTTGATGTCCCGCGCTAATGCCGTTAATGGCCGCTTAAGCTAGCATCTAATCGCTGACAGATCTGATTATGGATAAACCCAGGTCATGTACGTTTATCATTGAAGAGTCAGTCCATTGTTAAGAGAGGTGACAGGAATACATAACAAATACTCAAACTGCAGTTATTAAATATATAATTGTAAGTATTTTTCGATAAAAAAGTTACTTCTACTTTACTTCACTGCCAAGTAGCTGAAGTCTGTCAATTAGTCTGGGTAGGTGGGCATCATATAGGCTAACAATATTTGCAAATTTTAACTCTAATTTTGTTTTTTCGTTGTTGTTTTTTTGCTGCATTTACTGCAACATTTACTTTTTAACTTACATTTTTATATGTTTATGTATGACCACATTATGGGCTATATATAAACTGCTTTAGGGCCTTTTAGACCTTTAGCTTGACCTTTTTAAAAACATTTTTAGCTTTTGGTTGCCACACCATTACTCTTGCCTTCCTCTCAGACTCTGGCATATGTCTAAGTTTGGCTACTCTTCTCACTTATCATTGCTGTAGCAGTTTCATGTCCTGGGCTCAAATTCCCCCATCCTTTAAATTATTAATTGTAAACAATCTGGAGATTATATTAGACTATTATTTGAATGTTTATGAGTTTGAAATAAATGGTTTTATAAACTTGGATTTATTTGGGGATTTTTAATGAGGTGAAGGGATGTGGGAGATATGTCAAGGCCAGTGGGGTGGGGTATGGTCAGGGTGGGGTCGGTTGCAGATATTTAAGACATTTGAAACATAATCCCAGGCTAAAAATACACATATGGCTGCTTACTTTCTTCTTGCAGGGAGACTTTAAGTTCTTCTCCTCTCTCTTCTCTCCAGGTTGGAAAGTCCACTGTCACCATGTCTGACACAGAAGAAGTGTAAGTCAAATTATTATAATCATTATTACCACAGAGTTACAGAAGGATACGTGAACTTGTGAATTGATTTTTCCTTTCATTGTGTCTTACAGTGATCAGGTGGAGGGTATGTACCCCTTTCTTTGTGACACAAATGCAAACAACATTCTGTAATACTTAGTAAAACCACGAGGTCCATGCTAATCTCCAGTGATGTTACTTTTAATGTGTATATCTAGTTTTCTGCCCTTTACATAATGACTGTGTATGAACAGGGTACAGTCGTATTTTTGCAGGTTTGGCTTGACTCCTCAGATTCCTCTGTGCAAACAATGTTTCTCTAAAAGCAAATCTGCACATACTGAATGTTACTATGCTGCTGTCGCATGGCTGCAGGTTCTATCATTGACAATAAGACAATGCTATATTTACAACAGTCATTGAAAAGTACGGGTGAAAATACAGCAGTGTCTAGTTTTCAATGATACCTGCAGCTCTGCATGACCATCTGCAATCTGCAGTCCCCTAGAGCCCAGTGTAAGACCTTTAATGGTGGAAATGCTCCCATTTACACATTAAACAGTGTCTTAAACTCTGGGGACTGTGCTGTGTATGCTTAGCATGGATCCCAGTGTACCCAGGTTTTGCTGTTAAATGTCAAAACTGGGTACAAATGGGATTTTGTTGGTAATGCTCCTTTCCTTCTTTTCTCGGATGGACGTGAAGAATACGATGGTAAGACACGGCCTGCAGACTCCTCATGTTATTCACACTAATGCAGTCACAGTTCAACGTGTGTACTTCTTACCCCAAAACAACTTTTGTGGCATGTCTCTTCACTAACGCCAACACGACTGAAAGACAGCTGAGAATATAGTGTATATCAGTAAGATATAAGACGTTTATACTGGTCTCTCCGGAAAACCATCACCTCATGATCCTGACACTTGTGAAATAACTGCTTGCTCTTTACATGCTCTAGCGCCGCCTGGTGGCAGTCCCCCAGACTGCTGCAGTCTCCATAATGTCTGACACCTGTCCTGTTGCTCTGTCCCTATGGCTCTGTCCCCACGGTCCCCCATGTTAACGCTCTGACGCCTCTCCTCCCCGTGCTTGCTGCATGTTTAGCTGTAGAAGAGGAAGTAGTAGAGGAAGTAGAAGTGGCCCCTGAGGCGGCCCCTGAGGCCGAGGCAGAGCCAGAACCAGAACCAGAGCCAGAGCCAGAGCCAGAGCCTGAACCAGAGGTAGAACCCGAGCCAGAGCCAGAACCAGAGCCCGAGCCTGAGCCCGAGCCTGAAGGTATGTGGCACCAAGGGGAGGGGTATTCTATCATCCTTAAACCCACAGACAGGTGCGCTCCACCGGCTACAGCCAGACAGACCTGCTCCAGACGCACATGTTTACATGTCTGCTAATGCTAATGCTAATGCTACCTTACCTTCACCTCTGACATAAAAGAGAGTTCATATCAACAACTAAAGCTATCAGTCTACAGTGACAGCATGACTAATCACAAGGCCAAAGCTGTAAAACTAAACTTTAAATACAATAGTTATAATCGTCTGGCTTATAATTTAAACTTTGTTGGTGTATGTGTAAAAGTGAGACAGGCCCCTTTTGCCTATATGAGAACCATATCAAACTATAATGTTGGACATCATTTGAAGCATTTAAATGCTAAATATGCTAATAGTTGGCTTAACTAGTTAGCATACAGTGTGGCTGCTTGGTGTCTTTGCACATTGTATGGCAGTGCGTTGCAAAGTAAAAAAATAGATAAATTCACTAATATGCTACTGTGTTATTACGCCTATGCTTAAAAAATAAATCATGCCACATCTGTATGCTAATAGTTTACTGAGGCAAAGTACACACTGGTACAAATGTACTTAAAAAGGCAGTCCACAGTTAAATTCCCAATGTTGGCCTCCTTCAGTGTCTGATGCTAACTATATCTGTGAACATGTACTGGCTGTTTATGGAGTACATGTCAGCTGACCTCCTCTGGTTTGGCTTTGTTTAGATTTATTACAGCAGACAGACCTGCCCTAGCATGGCATTAGATCAGTCAGACTAAGATGTGTTAAACTATATATTTTTTACCTTTGCCATAGGCTGCCATGTTCCTGGGGTTGGCCTCTGAATCTATTGCATTCACATGCTGTCTGGGTGAAATTTGTTATGGTGTAAATCATCCTATAGCATGTGGAAACAACCATTTTGGTCACTTTGCTGTAGACCTTTACTATATTTAGTATCTCAAATAGTTGCGAGTTATAACACATGAAGTTTATACATATTTATGTATAGGCTTATGTCTTGACATTTAAATGTAAACCTCCCAATGATTAGCAAATGATTAGTTTGCTAATGCTGAACCTGGCAACTATCTGAGTAGCGTATTCATGTGACTGTACAGCTGCGTGTCAGCCTGTGTGCCTGCTAACTCTGTATTCTGCTCTGTTCTCGATGCTTGCTGCATGCAGAAGCCCTTGAAGAGGAAGGTATGTTGATCTCTAATGAGACTCTGATTTTGGGGGGACCATAGTGTTCTGGTCTTCGTCTGTACTGTACTGGGCTGGAGAACGCCTGCTGTTCACAAAATGTCTGTCCAAATTTTATCTGTTTGTCCAACTCTAGGAGCGCAATTGGAGAATTTAAATCATTGCTAAAAATACAACTTACCATTATCTTTGAGTAAAGGAAAAGGGTGAAAGAATATTGACGCTAACATGTGCTTCACTGCAGCGACCCCACCGCTAAACTCTGCCACATGCTATG